>NW_027041754.1:0-130442 GCF_035928015.1 Saxophila tyrrhenica | reverse complement strand
GCACCGGGCAGTTGACTATTCCAAGCGGCGTATACCCAACCGATTCGGCAGCGGCAGGTACTGGATCTACGACTACCGATGGACTTCTGCCTCCCGTGGGCAGTGTGATCTCGCAAATTACTGGGGGCACTGGTGTCAAAAGCATCATTCCCAGTGTCGTGCCCGAGGTGACAAGCGAGATTCCTGTCGTGGGCACCATCATTTCTGGTGTTACCAGCGCATTGTCTGATGGCGAAACCGTGGTTTCCGAGGTCACGAGCGAGCCGTCTACTCTGCCGCTGACTTCTGATGTCGTCTCACCGACAGGCACGAATCCCTCTCCTGGATTGCCGCTGACGACACCAACTTCTCTGACTCTCACTGCTGGCGACGCTACCGTGACTGTTCCTGTTCCGTCTAACCCAGCAGCTACTTCAGTTGTCATTACCGGAGGCGATGGATCTGAGTCGACCATTGTGACGGTCCCATCTCCAACCGGATCTGGTGGAGACGCGCCTGTGACCCCGACGCCACACAGCTCTGAGGCCTCACCACCATCTAGCCCGTACGATCAGCCAACAACTACGACAACTCCCGATGACACCACGGTAGTCTCGACGCCAACCTCCACTCCTGCGGACAGCGACTCGTCTGTGCCTGACAGCGGTTCCACCATCTCGACGTCGGTTGGCTTGAACACCGGAACGACCATCAACATTGGCAGCACGGGGGTTGTACCATCTTCGTACGTCAAGCCCACGTCTGCGGCAGCTTCCAGTGGCCAACCGAGTGGACCTATTGTGCACCCTGCGCCTTCAGCGTCAGCTTCTGTCACTGCGTCACCTCCCGCATCGGGTCCCGCATCAGGCTCTCCATCGCCTACCGTCTCGCAATCAGGCTCTCCATCGCCAACTGTCTCTCAGCCTGCAGCGACCCCGCCGGATGCTTCGAGCACTGCCGTCCAGTCGCAGACATCTGTGGACACGATGCAGCACACTACTGCCCCAGAAACCATCAAGCCCACTGGAACAGACACTCGCACTGAGATGAGCCTCCCAACTTCATGGGTGTTTGCTCCAACCAGGACGAAGGATGGCTACGGCATCTCGACCGCGCCTTCTGACTCGAACTCTGAGGTCCACGGTCTGCCGACCTACATCCCTCAGCTAGTGCAGCCACCAGGAGGCATGCCAAAAGCGCCCTCGAACGCTACGCTCATCCAGCTCGGCTTCGACTACGGCTTGAACTACCAATTCGTCGTCAGCCAGCCAGAAGCCGCCAGCCAAATCTTTGAGTACCTTCCACAGGGTCTGGCGTATGGCATGGGCATCTCTAAAGACCAGATCTTGATGCACGCGCTTATGCCTTACGACACCTCTGACCAGCTGAACTTCATCACCACCCTTGCCCTGGCCTACATCCCCTCCACCATGGTCAACGATCTGCAGAACAGCCTCCACGTCCCTGTGGCGGAAGTCTACCGCAACCCTGATCGTCCAGTCAAGACGCTGATGAACATGATCAACCCCTCCATCCCCATGCTCCCCGGCTCTTCAGTCGGCAACACGCCCTCCTCCGCCTGGTACAACCCAGCCGCGACCGCCACTTCCTCGACCGGCGACGGCGCTCCCATCGGCGGCGACTCCGGCTCCTCGAACAAAGTTCGCGGCACCAGCGTCGGCATCGGCGTCGGCGCCGTGTGCGGCGCTGCCGCCTACGCCGCCGCTATGGTCTACGTCGCCCGCCGCTACCGCAAGAAGAAAGCCGGCCACCAGCGCGCTTCCTCCGTGCCGACTATGGGTGAGATGAGCCAGACTTCTCCTGGCGCCATGGGCGGGCTGTTCATGAGTGGTGCGAACGGACGACAGAGCGGCGCTGGAAGCGGGAGCACGGGACGAGGCAGCAGGACGAGCGCGGGTAGTGGTGGCAGCAATGGGAGGAGTGTGCGCGAGCAAGGCATTAGTGCGCCGATCTTGGCGCAGAATAGCCTTGGATGGCAGTGAGGAAGTGTTGTTTCGTGAGCGTGTTAAGAAAGTCCTCATACCCCGTGTTTTTGTTTGAAGAGATGGTTGGTGGTTGGTTTGGAGGAGATCGAGCAGCCCGGGCGCGCGCAACATCAGAAGCGTTGCGTTGCCGCCGCCGCGGAGAAGAGATCTCTGAGATGATATGGCTGTTGTTTTCTATTCTGATATCGCCTGAGCTTTGGTGATGGGTGATTTGAAGGGAGGGAGAAGGGCGAGGGGGGAGAGGGAGAGATTGTAAATAGATATGTATGCGGCTGTGGATGAAATGACTATGTGAAAGTACCTACTTCGCATCTGCTTTTGAGATATCTGATGCTTTGCTTCTGCTTTGAGATCTTTCTGTTCCTTTGCTTCTGCTGTACGGTGTGGATGGAGAGACGTCGTGTAGGTGCCATGAGGCTGGCCTCCTGCTATGAGACTGCCCTTTTCCGGCTGGCATTTCGACCCATGGTGACCCTAGCACATCCGCGTTGGATCTGAGGAGTTAATTTGTTGCTGAGAAGTTAAAAGTTGTCGCCGAGTGGTTCCCACGTGATCCGTGCCAGGATTTTCTTGCTAGCGTGGAGGAAATCGTCCTTTGCTCCGAACTTCACCTCGGCCTCAACCTCTTCCGCCTCTCGACCATCACCTCCTGTGAAGACTCACAGCTAGCAAATGCGATGCTCCAAGGCAAGGTCGACAGAGGTGCTGAAGCAGGACGGCTCGAAGACACGACGAGAGTTTTGAGGCCACAGCGAGCATCCCTGAGCGTTGTTCTCCTGGATCGAAAACTCTGAGTAACACTTTCTCGTCCACGGCCCGGATGACTTCATACTTGGCTCCACGTCCGGGGATCTCAATATTGGAAGACTCAGAAGCTTTCGGCCATCCTGGCACGCCTGGGGGAAGCTGACGAGTGTGTTTCGAAGTCTGGAGTTAGGTTGAGTATGGCTGCGTGGATTATGCTGGACTTTACCACGCCGCTGCAGCACCATGCAGTGAACTGGGCTTATTGGCATTTTGTGAATGCCAGAAGCTACCGGACTCAAACAACGAAAGACCTGAAGGACAGTGATCAGTCTCTCTGCTTCGACCATCCTCAACAATAGCAGCCGTTGGATCCCGATCCGCTACCGGGTCCAGTGCACGGGTATGAGCTTATTTCGACCGCACGACGACACTGCTGCGCCATAACGTGGGGCACCACGAAGCAACTGCATGGCCGCGCACGTTCCAAGAACACCTCTGAGCCGTCAACTGCGCGGGGCTCAACTCCGAAGCAATCATGTGCTGGCTCCCCTCGATGCGCATAAGCTCTCCTTGTCTATACCCCAGAGACGCGCAGGTACCCGCTTCTCTCGATACTGCTTTCAGTAATGTGGAGTGAGCGTGCTGCCGTGCCTCACTCATCGATCGCCAGGCACACCAGAGCCTCAACCGATGTTTGATACGTGGGTCGAATGCTGCAACAACACTGGATGGTCGAGCTCTCGTGGAACTTCAACATTCTCTCAGCGCGTCACATTCTGGGATCTCCGTATGCGCAACATGCACCTCGTCGAGCTCTGCTTGTCCCACTCACGGACAAGTGCCCGCGGCGCGTCCTGGATATAAACAGGTAAGCCATGCTCTCAGTCCATCTTCTTCCTCTCCATCCGCCATCTTTCTCTCAAACTCCCACTTGACTGTCGGGGGTCATTCTATCGTTTGTGTTACTACCTTTTCACCTTTCCTATTACCAAGATGCATCGCGTCCTCGCCGCGGGCAGCTTCGCCCTCGGCGCCCGCGCTGCCATCCTCCCGCGCAACCAGTGCTGCTTCTCTTTGACAGCATCTGGTGGTGACGCCTCCGGCTCCGTCGGCCAGCTCAGCGACGGCCAGAACCGCATCGGTGGTGGCTACCAGGCTGGCTCGTACTGCCTCAACAACGGCGCCATCACTGATGGCCAGGGCCGTGGCTGCATCCTCACGCCCCCAACCACCCAGTTCCAGTGTGATGCTGGCGCGTCGCCGGACAGCGGCTTCAGCGTCAACGGCAACGGCGAGTTGGAGAGCAACGGCGACAGTACCTTCTACGCTTGCCCCGCTGACAAGGGTGAGTGGAACCTCTACACCCAGCCTGTTGACGGACAGGACAAGTGCGTGGAGGTCACCTTGAGCACGGGCGGCCAGTGCTCTGGCTCTGCTAATGGCGGTTCGTCTGCGCCTGCCTACGGATCCACTGGCGCTGCTTCGCAGCCAGCTCCATCGTCTGCTTCGGTCCCGGTCTACGGCTCTTCTCAGTCGGCCCCAGGCTATGGCTCCTCACAGTCGGTTCCGGCCTATGGATCTTCGCAGCCGACCCCCGTGAAGTCTTCTAGCAAGAACACCCCTGGATACAGCACTCCTGCCGCAACCCCGGCGGAGAGTGCCTCAGCCAACTGCGATGCTTGCCCTCAGGCTGTCTCGACCACCACTGCCTACATCACCAAGGAAGCTCAGGATGCCTCGCCCACCACTGTCTACATCACCAAGGAAGCTCAGGCTGCCTCGCCCACCACTGTCTACATCACCAAGGAAGCCCAGGCTGAGACTGTCTCGCCCACCACTGTCTACATCACCAAGGAAGCCCAGGCTGAGACTGTCTACCAGCCCGCCAGCTCTTGCAGCATGGCCGTCCCAGAGGAGGGCAAGGGTGTTGACATGCAGTCCGGCCAATATGGCCACAAGGGCCAGCACGGCGGCAAGAACGAGCACCACGGCCAGAACGAGCACGGCAGCAAGAACGAGCACGGCTGGAAGAACCAGCACGGCGGCAAGCCTGCCGAGACTTCTGCTAAGCCAACTGAGTCCGAGAGTGCTCCTGGTGGCTACGGCAAGGCTAGCGAGACTCCGGCAAAGTCATCTGAGTACGAGAGCACGCCGGGTGGTTACGGCAAGCCCTCAAAGAGCGAGAGCAAGCCCGCCGAGACTCCAGGTGCCTACCCAACGCCATCGGAGAGCAAGTCCGCGCAGCCTGAGACATCCGGACAGCAATCTTACGGCTGGGGCAAGCATAGCAAGAGCTCTGAGGCTTCCAAGGAGTCTTCAACCCCAGGCGCCTACCCGACCCCAAGCCAAGAGTCTGGCAAGCCATCTTACGGTTGGGGCAAGCCCAGCAAGAGCTCTGAGGCTCCCGTGAAGTCGTCCAAGAGTTCTGCTCCTGGCGGCTATCCCACCCCATCCGAGAGCAAGCCCGCGCAGTCTGAGTCGTCTGGACAGCAATCTTACGGCTGGGGCAAGCATAGCAAGAGCTCCGAAGCTCCCGTGAAGTCGTCCGAGTCTTCTGCTCCAAACGCATACGCGACTCCATCTGAGAGCAAGCCCGCGCAGTCTGAGTCGTCTGGACAGCAGTCTTACGGCTGGGGCAAGCACAGCAAGAGCGAGTCTACTCCAGCTCAAACCACACCTGCGAAGACTTCTGAGAGCGAGTCCGCACCTTGGGGCTACCCAACTCCAAGCCAGGAGTCTGGCAAGCCTAGCATGAGCTCCGAGGCTCCTGTCAAATCTTCTCAGAGCCAATCTGCGCCTGCTTACCCGACTCCAAGCAAGGGCGAGCACGGCAAGGGCGAGCACGGCAAGGGTGAGCACGGCAAGGGTGAGCACGGCAAGGGTGAGCACGGGAAGGGCGAGCACGGCAAGTCTACCAAGACCACCGAAGCCCCAGTAACGTCTTCTGCGAGCGAGACCGCGCCATGGGGCTACCAGACTTCCAGCAAGGGTGAGGAGGGTAAGCCTAGCAAGAGCTTTGAAGCTCCAGTGAAGTCTTCTGAATCCGCTCCTGGTGGCTACGGCAAGCCCAGCAAGAGTGAGTCTGCTCCTGCTCAGACGACACCTGCGAAGGCCTCTGAGACCGAGTCGGCTCCCGGTGGCTACGGCAAGCCAAGCAAGAGCGAGGAGGTGCCCAAGGAGTCTGGTCCTGCTGGTTACGGCAAGACCACTAAAGGCGCTCCGGCTGCTTACACCACTCAGTGGTAGGGAATGCAATCACGAACGCGAATGAACACGAGCGTATAACGCTCATCTGCTTGCATTCAAAAAGTTATGATACGATAAGATGGAGGAAAGTTGAGCACAGCATGTCACAATGTTCCTTATCTCGACCAGCATATATGGGTATAATAGCAGATACGACTAAATCCATCACTCCTTTCCACAACACCTCTTTCACCCATTTTCCTCCCATTTTCCTCCCATGCCACCAAATTCCTTGACACATCAAACCCCCTCTCGATCACAATTAGACCAAATTACACCCAGATCCTCTCCCGGCGGTCAAGTCGTAACGCCCCATCAATTCGGCTCAGGATCCGCCTCCCACAGCATACAACACCTTCGATACCCCGGCCGCACCAACCTCCTCTCATCCGCATCTTTGGTCATCTTCTCCACATGCCACGGCCCAACCTCACTCGCGTCCAGCTCCACGAAGCCAAACTTCTGATACCACGGCCCATTCCACGGGATGTCCGGATACGTCGTCAACGACACTCGCGCCCGCGGCTTGCCCTCGAACTTCGCCCGCTCGGTCGTCCATCGGAATACTGCCTTCAATAAAATCCGCCCGATGCCTTTGCCCTGGTGCTCCCCATGAACGGCAATCTCGGCGATGTAAATCGTGTTGTCCATTGGGTACGCGGCGATGAAACCAATCGCCAGCTCGTCTTCCGAGACGATGTAGATGTTGCCTAGTGCCAGCCGTTGCTGGAAGATGAGCGGCTCGTCATAGTCATCTGCCAGGTCTGCTAAGGTCGGGATGGTGGCGAACTTCTTGGTCGCGGAGAAGGAGATGGCGCACAAGCGGGGGATGTCGTCGATGTTGGCCAGGCGGAGGTTGCGGTGCGGTTTCTGGTCGATGGAGTCGAGGCGGACGGCGCGGGCGAAGGCGGTGGGGAGTTCGGCGTACTGTTTTTCAGAGTCTTCCATATAGTAGGAGTCCGGCATTTTCGTTTCGATTTCCCGTGATGTTTTTCTTGTTTCCAGAGTAGATGTTTTGTTTTCTTTTTGTTGCTTCAATCCGGATCGAGGCCAATCATGTGTTTTCACGTGCAATGTTGCTAGAGTCGCGGATCCCGATAGAGTGGTTCAGGTGGAAAAAAGGTAGAAGCTGACCATCGTTCTCCTCTTCATTGGCGAGGAAGCGTTTCCCTTTTCGAGAGGGCCATGATGATGGTGCCTCCTCGGGCCACCGGTTTCTTCGGAGTGCAGATGGCTTGGCGGACCAGCGGTGCAGATGACCGATCGCCGTCGCCTTCGAAGGACGTCAGTCTCAGCCGCTCGTCCATCGTCCAGGGGGGTCAGGTGAGCTTCCTGCTGTCGTGCAACTCCAACGACATCGAAGGGTGTGATGAGAAGTCGTCTTTCCTTCGGAGCGTGTGTGAGATGGATGATGAAGGTCTTTGTCGGTGTAGATGGTCCACGGCAACTTATCTTCTCGCCTTGGCAGCCAGCCACCGGAGCCTTTATCTCTCTGCCTTATGGCTCCTTGCATGCAAGGCGATTGAACCAGTACTGTAGATCAGGGTGATTGGCCTGATCGGAGCCCTCCGAAAGATGTGAAATGGCACATCATTGTAGAAGCCTGAGAGGTGTTGAAGCTATACGTGTACAGGAAGACGCACGCTCCGAATGAACGGTATTGCTATGATTCCTACATCCGATAGTTGAGGCACTCAAAACTGTATCCTGCATACATTGCTTCGAATCAGCAGCAACAGGTCTCGAGAAGTCAGCGAAATGGCACCCCCATTCACCCCAGCTCTTCCATCTCTCCTCTATTGCTACCCCTGGATGCCGTTCCCTCGCCGCATCACCATCTACCTCCACGAGAAGCAGATCTCCTCTACCCTCGTCAAGACTGTTCGCGTCTCCGATCCGCAGGACGGCGACGAGGTGGTTGATAGGTCCTTCCCATCTAGACCGCGTGGCAGTCTGCCCATCCTCGCCGTTCGGTCTGACGCAAATGACGAAGACGGAAAGCCCAGCCAATGGTTCCACGTGAGACAGTCCATGGCCATTATCAACTCTCTGGAGGAGCTTTGCGAGCAGAAGCTTTATGGCTTTGACTCGCCAATGGGAAGTCTGTTTGGGAGAGACCTGATGGAGCAAGTGAGGGTCAATGAGGTACTAATCTTGGCTGAAGAGCTTACTGTCATTTGGTATGGGCCTTCGCTTTCCCAATCCTTGCTACACCATTGACTTAATGTACAGGAACCCCGTCCGCACCTTCGGCACGAAGGCAGGAACCATGTCCTACCCTCAGGGGGCTAGAGAAATGCTCCGTTGGGTGCGTCGTCCACTCCTGGCCATAGAGAAATGGTGGCAAGAGTCCGATCGCGATGTCTGCTTCTCCGAGCCGGGAATTTCGACCCTGTGACAATGGCAGATATTGTGTTGTACCAGTTACTTGAGATCACAAAGGCTGCTATGGAGTTGATATGACAGTCGGCTCTGGAGAAAAGATGAAGGATGTGTACGGAAGGGACGTTGTGGAAAGTTTCCGAAGCTGAAGGAGTTTTACGAGGTATTTAGTAATAGGGACAGTGCGAGAAGAGACGAGGAGAACAGTGAGATGCCGGGACCTGGACCGGCGAAGGCATTGGGGACGTGGGCAGATGGTGTGTTGTAGTACAAAATGAAAGGGATTGGGTACTTGTGTCTTGCTGTTGTCGTTTCTTCTCGCCGGTGCCGTTTATCCTACAATCGCCAATACAGCCACGTAGTAGTCTTCACCCATCTTTGGATACAGAGAGTGCCTCTAAATCACATCATCGTTGGCGAGGCGTTAATGGAAGAAGTCAACAAGACCTTCTCATGAAGCCACATATATCTCCGGACCTGCGCGCTGTGATTGGCTAATATTTCACGGGCGCTTTCAACTTCCTCAAGACAAGATTGTCGAGAAGCAATACCGGACGATGCATACTCAATAAAAGGAGACGGCACAATGGCCGACATAACACCCACTTTCAGCACATGCCTGAAGGACAAGGGCGCCAAACCCATCTTACCCACCCAATATGACCTGAACAAGATCAACACCTTCCTGCAAGAAGCACACAGCATAAACGCTCGAATCGCGGACCTGACGCGCGAACTACGTTCCATACGACCTGCCTACCTCTCGACTGCACCGCCAACAAGAAGGAGGAACCAGGCTCATGAATCTCATGACCAGTCGCGCCGCCCGTTGACGGACAGCGAAAGAGAAGCGATCGATGCCCAGTCTAAGCAGCTACTGCGGCAGCTGAATGGTGGCATTACTGGTCTGAAGCAGGCGGAGGATGTGCGCAATCAGACGGCGGACTCGGTGGCACTCTCAAAGCGGGCGCGAGGAGGATTAGGTGCGCTAGGACGATGGGCAGCAGGCGGCGCAGTGACGGCCAAGTCGCCGGAGGAAGAGCAAGAGGAGGCGGAGCGGAAGACGATCGCTGCTGTGCGGGAGAGCATTATATTGTATCTGCAACGAAAGCTGGAGGAGGCTGGCAGGGTGCAAAGCGAGATGATGGAAGTGCGATTGGGGAGGGAGGTGGAGAAGTCGAAGAGTGTGCTCTACAAGTCTAGGGTGTCGGGTGGAATACCGTACGCTCAAGACGATAACATGGATGCTATGAACATGCCTTCGTCGGCGCGGGGGACGAAGAAATCACGGCCGCTGTCGGCAGATCTCACGAACGGCACGCCGGGCCAGGACGATTCCACATTGTCGGAAGAGCAGATACAGGCTTTCGAGACCGAGAACGCAGATCTGCTCAAACACTATGAAGACCAGCTCGACCAAGTTCGAACCGCTGAGCGAAGTATCTTGGAGATCAGCGAGCTACATTCGACGCTCCATGCGAATTTGCAGCAACAGAGCGAGCACATCGATCAGCTCGTCCAGGATTCTTATCTCACGACTGAAAATTTGGGCAAAGGCAACAAGGAGCTGAAGCGTGCCAGTGAGAGGCGAAGTACGGCACAGGCTGTGTTTTGGGGCACAGCTGGATTTTGCACGTTCTTGATCTTGTGGGATTTTGCATTCTGAAGACAGTCTCCGCTCGGCAGGCCATCGGCCGCAATATTGTTACAACTCAAATGACGTTAGCATTACTCCGGCCTATTAAGAACGGTCTACACCACTTCGATCTCGACCCTATGGACATGATTCCGCGCCTCGCCCAGTGGCTGCATTCTTCCATCTCGACCTTTCGATCTCGCCAGCAAGGTATGTCGGCCCTTGTTCAGCTTCAGCTCCGCGCGAAACCTTTGCCAACTGAATCCCTCCCGATCCTTTAATTCTGCGACCACCCACGACTGGCCCTCATCAGCACTGACGCCTACCGCCTCTACCTCGTCTTCACTCCACGCACAGCCTTCGACCGCTACTTCCGGGCCTGCCACCTTCGCATCTGGTTGTGGTCTCACGATCATCGAATTCGGCTGTACGCCAAACACTGGCTTCGACGGGTTGAGCGGATCGTCAGGCGGATACTTTTCATTATAGAACGTCATTGTGAACGGTCCCGGCGCTCTTCGATCCTGCACTTCGATCTTGCAGAGCCATTTCGTGGAATTCGTGCCAAACCAGCCGGGCACAACCAGCCTCACCGGCCCACCCCTGTTCTTTGACAGCGGTTCACCGTTCATTGCGTACGCGACCAGCAGTTCTGGATTCATTGCTTTAGAAATGGGCAAGTCTTTCTGATAGCGATCTGCGGAGACGTTGGCGAAGGCTCCGCGGTCGAGGCCGGTGGTCCAGACGTAAGATCCAGATTCATGAGGCTGGGCCTGGGAGAGGAGCGTGCTAAGCGGCACGCCTGTCCATGTCACATTGCCGATACGTCGGAGGGCTTTGGTCGGAGGGACGAGTGGTGAGCCGTAGCATTCCATGAATGCTGTGATAGTCTCGGAGGGGAAATTTCGGAGTTGACCAAGTGTGAGGGAGAATGGATTGGATACGAGACCGGAGACCACCAGGCGCCACTTCGATTCATCAACGACGGCGGCACCCATGTGGATCGTTTGGAACAGAGAGTCATCGTCTGTGATGAACGAGTCAAGCTCATGCGGTGGAGGCGGATGCCGAATGAAGAAGCCTGCTGGGTCGAGTTTGACGAAGGCTGAGCGTTCTTCATCTTCAGCGAGAGGCGGCGCGGTTGCGTGCTGGTCTTCGATCATCTCCATGGCACAAGGCACTCAACACCTCTTAAGAACGACTTTCGACTCCTGGAAAGCTCCAGAGATACTGGTCAAATGAGGTCGGCTCGTCATACAGTTGCGAATGCGCCTCAAGATTGCTGCACCGTTCTGCTGCCTCGTGGAGGGCTCTCGTTGTCTTGTCAAGGGCGGTCCTCGAGCGGCCGAGAGCCTCTGGAGCGGCAATCAAGCTGTCACCGGCCTCTTCGTCTTAGATCTTCGGAGGCCTCGACTTCAGTCTCTCAGCAGCATGAGTTTCAGCAGACCTACGACGGTGCCTACGTCTGCGAGTTTTGAGCTTCATCGCATCTCGAAAGCATCTGATTTCGACATACCGCCGTGTATTTCATAGATCATGTTTGCCACCTGTGTCTTACGATAAGGGAGGTGTTTGCCATCATTGAAAGACTCCAACGATCTTCAAATGCAGAACTGAATCATTGCTGAGTTTCGCGATGCTCTGTCGCCTCTGGCCCTCGAGAGACTGCGGACATCGAAAACCCCGCCTCCTCGCCAAGCTCTTTGTCGCGAGCTTCTTCTAAGGCGGTTACCGCAGACATGTGCGTATACCTGCGACCTCAGCATGCATTCCGCAGGATGAGGTGCCACGATACGCCCCTCATCCTCCGCCATTGACCGCGGTTCCTGCAGCATGGCTTTGATCATACTTAGGGCGCCCAGCAGGCTTCCCAGCAATAGTACGCGTCCGAGAAGGTAACATTCCGCGCCCGAGGGCACTTTTGCTCGAGCTCACTCGGCCGGAGGATCCTTCACTGCTTACCTCATTGCTAACTGTTGCAGTAGTAACTGATAGAGACCAGCGCACTCGTATGTCACTGCGCCCATTTCCAGAGGGCTGAGGATCCGCCTTTCGCCGCTACCGTACGTTGTGAGTGTGTCCGGGATACCAGCACCTTGTCGACGATTGCGAGTGCGACTCTACATTGCCACCAGGTCGGCCTACGTACGGCTCCCTAAGGTAGCTTCGTGGCTTACTCCAGGGAATCTGCATCACATACCTCTCGCGCAGGCAGCGCTGGTCGGCGACCTTGGCATGAGGCCAGAACAGATGCTGTTGTGCGCTCCAATCATACAGGATCCCCGTGTTTGCTGGCCCAGTCGTGCAAGATCAGATCACCTTCCTCTTACTGTTATTGCGACACAAGGTGCGAGGAGCATCCTCGTCAGACGTCCTAGCCGTATTTTCGCGGCCTACGGCCGTAACACCGTGTCTGCGCTGGTATTGTGGCTTCTCTGTACCGATAGTCATCAAATCTGAGAACGCCAGATCAGCTCGTTTTCGCATCAGGTGAGATCGAGATCAGATCTGTACCAGCCAAATGGCTACAAGTACGCTCTGCAATCCTGTAAAACGGAAGGTTCACTTCTCTACCCCCTCCCGACAAACACAGCTCACCGGCACTACCCATCATGTACAAGACTCTTCTTCTACCGCTGCTAACGCTAGCTTTGCGGCTGGTACACGCTCAGGAGGAAGAAAAGATCTCATGGCCGGAACCCCACCCCGGCAACTACACCATCTCCAACTTCAATTTCGACCAAGGTCGGCAACTTGACAAGCTCGTTCTCGCTTACCAAACTATTGGGGAGTTGAAAATTGAAGATGATGGAACCACCAACGCTGTCCTTCTCCTGCACGGCAGTGACGCCGAGAGCGGGCAGTTTCTTGTAGACTCCTTCGCCGGTACTCTCTTCAATCCTGGACAGGTGCTAGACGCTGAGAAGTACTTCCTCATCATGCGGGACGGCATCGGACACGGCTTATCCAGCAACCCTCGCAACACTGGCCTGCACGCCAGCTTCCCCAGTTACCAGTACTCGGATATGATTCGTGCGGACCATCGGCTTCTGACCGAGCACTTTGGAATCAACCACGCCAGGCTGATCATGGGTGTGTCAATGGGTGGTATGCACTCGTGGATGTGGGGGGAGGAGTATCCGGATTTTATGGACGCGTTGATGCCGATTGCGTCCCAGCCTGTGCAGATTGGTGGCCATAATAGGTAACGTCTCGCCACCCTGCCTGAGACATGTGCTAATTGCTTCCAGGATGTGGCGGAGACTGATGATGGAGGTCATCCAGCGAGATCCGAATTGGGAGGGAGGTGATTACAAGAAACAACCAATGGGCAGTCTGCTGGGCGCCTTAAGTATTCTCCAAACCATGCTCCAGGGGCCGCTGTCCATGGCGGAGGAGTATCCAACCCGCGATGCTGCAGATGCGTTTGTGGATGGGCTACTGGACCTTCTGGCTGAGAATCCGAACGCATTCGATGTGAACAGTCTGCTCTACGCCTACAACGCGTCCTACACTTACGATCCCGAGTCACGGCTGAAGTCGATTAAAGCTCCGCTGACGGCTGTCAATACCGACGACGACTTGATGAACCCACCGCAGCTCGGGACGATAGAGCGTGCTGTGCAGGACCAGATGGTGGAGGGGCTGGGTAGGGCGGTGGTCGTGCCCACAAGCAATGAGACGTTTGGACATGGGTCGTACATTGATGCAAATCTGTGGAAGGCGGAGCTGATGCAGCTGCTGGAGAGGAGCAAGTGTCCTGGAGAGGGTATGTGAGATGAAACGAAGGTAGCGGAAGGTTTGTGAAGGAGTGCTTGTGGTCACATGGATAAGAAGAAAATGCTGTGAATGGTTCTGGCAAGCACTCTTGTTGTGTCGTATATTGTACGTAGACATTGACACTCGGCTGTCGACGCTCCTTGCTGTCACACATTAGGGATTAAGGCGAACGACAACGTTGAACGAATCTATCCTTCGTCAAAGTGATTGCGTCCTCGGCGAGGGGCGGCGAGGGTAGGTGGGAAATCTCACGGCCCAAGGACTTCTGCTTTAATACGATATTTCTCGGCGTGTAACGAACGTGCAAATTCAATCGAAGCTGAAATACAATCGCCAGAGTCTGCCTCATCGATAGTCCGGGACAAAAATTTGTTTGTGGTCCAAAACCGCTTGTAAATATCGGTGTAAGGTGTGGCTGCTGGGCCCCCCCTTCACATCCCCACCCTCGCGGGCGTCAAGAAACTCCACAAAGCTTCTTTGCTGCCACATTCCCGTCCTGGGCAGTTCCATCCGGCTCGCATCGGTACGCCGTGGACCCATGCGGGTACTACGTAACATCAGACTGCTGTTGAAATACCACGCCAGCCCCAGGATGTCGCCGGCGTCTCTCGGTGTGCGACTTGTACGTACGTCGAAGCCCGCCCGACATTCATCATGAAAGACGACATCGCCGACGCCGACGCTTTACGCCTGGCGCAGCTTGGCCATGCGCAATCTTTTGAACGGCAGTTCAGTCGCTGGACGATGCTGGGGCTGTCCTTCGCTATCTTGAACTCATGGACTGCGCTGGCGGCGTCGTTGTCGCTGGCTCTGCCCTCTGGTGGAACGGTCTCTGTGATTTGGGGACTGGTGACTGCAGGCATCTGCAACTTCAGTCTGGCGGCGAGTCTGGCGGAGATGCTGAGCGCGTTCCCGACGAGTGGAGGGCAGTATCATTGGTGTGTCAAGAAAGAGCCTCATCGCTGCTCCCGGCCAAGTGCATTGCAACCCGGCTGACGCTTCCTATCTAGGGCCTACATGATCGCGCCTGCGTCCATCAGGCGCGGGACAGCCTGGGCCACTGGCTGGATCAACATGTCAGGATGGGTTGCTCTCGTAGCGACGAACAGTTCACTAGCCAGCACCTTGATCATCAACATGATCAGCTTACTTCATCCTGGGACCTACGAATACCACCGCTGGCACCAGTTCTTGATCTATCTCGGCATCACATCCACCTCCTTCGCTGTGAACGCGTTCATGCAGAAGTTGCTGCCGCAAGTCAATGGTGTAGCTTTGGCGTGGAGTATCGCTGGCTTCATGATCATCTCCATCACCGTACTGGCCTGCGCAGCACCAGATTATGCCACTGGGGAGTACGTATTCGCTACATGGATCAACGAGACCGGCTGGCCGGACGGCATCGCTTTCCTACTCGGCTTACTGCAAGGCGGTCTCGGACTCACCGGGTTTGACGCTGTAGCACACATGATTGAAGAAATCCCCGATGCGGCACTTGAAGGGCCAAAGATTATGCTCTATTGCCAGTACATTGGCATCAGTACCGGACTCTGCTTCCTAATCGTCGTCCTCTTCGTCAGCGGCGGGATGCAAAACACAGACAGAATCATTGAATCCGGCGCTGGTCCATTGCTGGAAATATTTTACATTGCCACAAACAGCCGCGTGGGTGCGGTATGCTTGCTCATGTTTCCGCTAATCTGCTTCATCTTCGCCGGCATCTCAGTGCTTACCACCGCGTCACGCATGACGTTCGCTTTTGCCCGGGATGGGGGTCTACCTATGTCAGCTACCTGGTGGAAAGTCCACCCAAAGCTCGGTGTCCCTCTCAACGCTCTCTACTTGGACTGCTTCGTCGTGCTCATCTTCGGCTGCATCTATCTTGGCTCGAGCGTGGCTTTCAACGCCATCATTTCCGCCTCCGTCACTGCATTAGGAGTCAGCTACGGCATTCCGGTCTTCCTGAACGTCATTACGCTCCGACGAAAGTTGCCTGAACGACGCTTTAGTCTACCTGCAGGGATCGGCTGGGCAGCGAACATCATTGGACTGGTGTACACGATCATAACGACGGTGCTGTTCGTGTTCCCGCCCTTTTTGCCGGTGACAGGGACGTCGATGAACTATTGCATCGTGGCTTTCGGGATCATCTTGATTATTTCGGGGTTTCAATGGATTGTGGATGGGAGGAAGAACTTTGAGGGGCCGAGGATTACGATCGATCAGAGTGCGCATCGGGAGTCATTGACTTGATCGCCTGTATGTACGCTGCGGTGTTCGCGGGTAGGACTCAATAAGAACCAACGATTTGGTACGTTAGACGCTTTATAGGCTATTGTGCGCGTTCTCTCGTAGACTGCTACTTGTACTGCAACGTTGATCGATGAACTAAGCCATTTTTGGCGTCTGTTACATGCCATTCTGCAGAAGTGAATAGGTCCTGTCGATTGACACAAGATAAAATACCTTGCTTGGTAGATCGCTGCCCCACCATCCGTCCGTATAGTGCTCTCTCATCAGTCCATGTGATGCGCCATGATCCTTGTTGGCTCGGCAAATGCTCGGTGCATTAGGGCTCGCATTATTGAGCTATCATATATGGAATTGAAAACTTACCCTCCATCGAAGCATGGTCGGTAAGTCATTACTTCTACAATCTGTATCAGCCCTACCAGATTCTAATGAAATAACAGGTTAGCTCAGTTGGTTAGAGCGTGGTGCTAATAGTTGCCCAAACACTATAAAAACGCCAAGGTCGCGGGTTCGACCCCCGTACTGACCATTCTTTTGCTGCTCATGTGGAACATATATGTTTTTATTGTTGTTGTATAGCAAGCATGTGAAAGTTTTGCCTCGAGTGTGTTGCATTTATCGAATCTGGCGAAGTTGGTCCAAATCCGAAAACGCCGAGCAGACGCCGAGCTTCGACCGCACTCGATTCCTCTGGGAAGTTGCAGGCTGTTACAGCAAGGCCGCCCGGATGTCCATTATTGTTGCGTTCGCCGTTTACAGGGGACGTTTCTTCAGTAGATGGTGGTGGCCAACGAAGAGACTCAACAGGCAAGGGTGAAGCGCCAAAGCGGGGTGAATTTAAATCGGAAAATAGAAGGAGGAAGACATTGTGGATGAGTAGAGTAGATAGGTAAGGTGCATCAACAGTTGTCACCACATAGATGACAATGCCATCTTGAGGTGAGATCAAGAGGCGGAGAGGAAGGTCGAGAATGCAGCACGGGTTTGTGGTTTACAGTTGAGCTTGCATACACAACTCCAATAGTACGCTATCCACTCGCATTCGGCAGAAGCTTCAAAGCAAACGCTCGTAATATCAATCGCACTGCAGTCCTTCACACATTCTCCGCTCGCTCAGTCCTCCTCCATCTCGCCATAGTACGGCACCCGCTCATGCTCAGGAGTGAGAGGCGGGTCGTAGCCGTCGTCGGACTTTGTCGTCCTCCTCACCACCCTGGTCGTCCTCACCCTCAACAGCCGCCCCTTCACCATTACCCTCCTCGCAGTCTTCCCACTCATCGTCATCCCCGCCATCGTCCTCATCATCGACGTACCCATCCTTGCTGAGGCCTTCCATGCTGTCTCCTCCAAGCACCTTCTCCTTCATCGCACGACCTTCCTGCAACAACTTCATGATTGCCTCCTGTTGTGGGTTCAACGGAGGAGGTCCGCGCTCGCGCATAGAAGTGCCGTCGTCTGCGTAGGCCCCCTGGCTTCCGCCCCCAGCTCCCTTCCTCCCAATACCCCTCTCCGACCCAGCAAGTCCTCCCATCTGCAACCCCATGAGCGCCGTGCCTTGCGAGCGTGACGGAGAAGATGCGCCAGCCATACCTGCCGGTCCTCCAAGACCAAATGGCGCAGCTCCACCACTGACCATCTGACCCATCTGCTTGTTGTCGCTACGGAACACTGGTCCCTCCACACTCTTGACGCTCCACCTAGGAGCACGAACGGTCTTCTCCTCCTTGGAAAGAGGCGCCTTACGTGGCTGCTTGGGCTTCGACTCTTTCCCACTGCCGTCGCCCCTGGTCTTCACGATAGCCCGTCCGGTCCGATCCTTGGTGATATGCTCAAGCTCCGCTTCTGTGATCGCCTTTCCGCAGACCAAAACCACATCCTTGATCTTCAGACCCGGGAACTGCTCGTTGTGAACATTGCTCATGTGACCTTTGAGCCCACTCACCCCGTTGTAGAACTGGAGGTTGTGCTCTCTCGTGTTGCTCGCTCCTTTCTTCTTGCGGGCGTTGGCGCCGCAGACGGGGCATCGAAGCTGCACGAGGATATCGTTGTAGCGGACGATGGTGGTGTAGTGCTTGTAGGGTATGATGCCGGGAGGTACGTATGGCTCAGCTTGGTGCTTCGTCGTCTCCGTGATGACTTTCTTGATGACATCTGCTCCATGACCTTGCTCGATCAATTTAACTTCGGCCTGGGTGAGAATCCGATAGGCCACTCTCCCCGTCTTATCAGTGGTGGTTTTCGCATCGTCGGGCTTGGAAGTGTTTGGCGCAACGAAGACGGCCTTGTGTATCATGCCATGGTGTTGAAGGAGGGCATCGTAGCCTTTGCAGAATGGGTAAGGCGGACGTGGCTGGGAGTTCCCTCCGCATTCTGCACAGGACAGTTCCAGGTACTCGTCCTTGTGGACGATGATGTGATCGTACTCTCCGGGGAACGGTGCGTAGTCGTCGTTGGCCATCGTGTAGAGCAAGCAAACTAGCAAAAGTTACCGGGATGCTGGGAGATTGCGCAGAGGTTGTGGTGGATGTGCTGGGGTTTGCTCGAATGCTGTATGTCGGTACCAGAAGAGTAGGTGAATTTGGGATGGCAGAAGTATTTGAGCTAGCCCACGGGTGCAATGCCAAGCGCGCGCGGGCCTCAGGGTACCTTCCGCCAACTTAGAAGCGGCGACGCAATGACTTTGTCTCGCGGGACTGGCGGTACTCTCCGTGTTCTAGCATCTGGTGCAGCGAAACTACCATGAAGGTATCTCGACCAATGAGCAACAGACGTCACAGAGTATTGCAGAGGAGCATGGGAGCTGCTGCGAGGAGAGGAACTACTCCCAGAGATCTTTCGCATAGCCCTCCGTCACCTCCTGATCTTCTCCGAACCTGGGCGAGCAGGAATGTTAGCAGATGTCATCAATACTACTGGTCTCAGCGAGGAGAAGAGATAAAAGAGTCTTCCAAACATACTTCTGCTGCCATTTGGAGAAACCACCATCCAGGACGACCACCTCCTGCGCAGACTTGACATCCTTGCCATCTCTCCTCTGCTGGATCTCGCCCTTCTCGGCCATCCGGTCACGCTCGCGGAGGTATCGCAGCGCACTGCCAGGCCCACGCTGCTGGGAGAGCGAGCAGTGGAAGACGATCTTGTCCTGATCACGAAGGGTGCGGATGAGCTCCGGCATACGGTAGTCGTGGGTGTTGGTCGGCACATTCATGCAGCCCTTGATGTGCCCGCCGATGTAGTCACTGTCGCGGACGTCAATGACAGTCACTCCAGGCTTCCCAGAGCGGACGGATTCGGCGAGGTCCTCGCGGGTGATCCAAGACAGGTCCGAGAAGGTGTACGAATACATGGCCGGCTTTAGGTATCAGATCGATCACGAGCTGATGATCTCGAGTTTGGACTCTCGAAATCTGGCGTCTCGCGGCGTATGAGCAACAGCGCGCGTTACCGGACCCCAGTGCCTCCCTCGGTGCTCGGCGCGGCTTCAATGGCGGCGCGAAGAATGGCAGACTTTTCCTGGGAGTGCCCCTACTGCTTTCCTTGGCGTGAGGCTGGAGATGCTGTTCAGTGGGTCTGCGATTGTGTTAGAAAAGCTCTTCGTGAAACGTGAGGCTGCTCGCGAGAAAGATCATCGCCACGTTCATAGTAATGTGGAGGAGCAGCCGAGCGCACGAGGTCATGATGCTTACAGTTCTGCGGTGGTTGTAACGTGAAGGTGATGTCGAGGGTTGAAGAAATGAAGAGGTGAGGTCTGCTTGGAGTCGAGACTGACGTTGGCGTTGAACGCTCGGGCCACAACCACAACTGCGCAACAGCAGAGGCGGGCAGCCGGGCGTCTACCTTACTTTCAGCAAGACGAGTTTCATGGCATTTCTACAGATCAATTACATTCACAACTTCGACGGCTTCCACTGTGGCTTCCGCTTCTCCACAAACGACGCGATGCCTTCCTTCAAGTTGTCGCCGGCCTGTAGCCGTGGCCCCCACTGACACAAACAGTTAGCACGCGCTTCGGGGCGATATCGCGTTCTCACTTACGATCTCATTCGACATTCTCGTGCCATCCTCAGCACCGACCGCCTCCCAGCCCAGCTTGATGCTCTCCCGAGTCACAATCACAGCATCTGGACTATTCGCCGCGATCATCTTGGCGTACTCGACAGCAGCATTTACAACCTCCCCATCCCCATCTCCCACCACCTTATTAACAAGTCCCCATTCTCGTGCTTCGGCGGCACTGATCGTGCGGCCCGTCAAGGCCATCTCCATAGCTCGAGGCTTTCCAACAGTCCGGATGAGTCTAGGCAAAGCTCCTGCTTGAGCAGCTACACCAATTTTCACTTCCGGCAGAGCGAAGGTTGCCTTCTTGGCCGCTACCACCATATCGGCGTTGATGATCGCTTCGCAGCCGCCGCCGTAACAGATCCCGTTCACTGCAGCAATCACTGGTTTCCTGCCACTGCGTCTCGACAGGGCACAGAAGCCGCCTGGAGGGTGCGCTCGCTTTTGGCCGGTTTGGTTTGTGTTGTTCCATTCTGCAAATAATCGAGTCAGCATGGTACTTCTCAAGCAAACGCTCAAGTACTCGCCCTTCAAATCAGCTCCAGCGCTAAAGGCTCTACCCGAGCCGGTAAGGATACCACATGCAAGTCCAGGCTCAGCATCCATCCATGACCAAAGTGCGTCGAGCTCTCTGTGGCCATCCATGTTTACACAGTTCAAGTCCTTCGCCCGGTTCAATGTTACCAAGAGCACATTTGAAGCCGGAAACGATACGATGCAGTACTTGGCTTGCGGGATGGGAAGCTCGAACTTTGGCTGTGCCATGGTTGTCTGCTGTTCTGATCCTTTTCCTTTTGTTCGTTGTGGGTTGGTATACAATGAACAGGATAGCTCACATTCAGTTGTTTCTGGCAACTTGCCGCAGCCGAGGTTGAAGTGTGGAGACGAGTTCTTCAAACTTCATTCACGAATCCATCTTGGCTACGAAGGCAACACAACAGCTGATGGACAGGGTTGAGCCCCTCGAGCAACCACAGGGCAGTGACTGTAAAATAAGGTATAAATACACGTCTATCAATACTCCAAGCAAGCTAGGTACACTTTGTGCTACTCCTTCAGCTCGTCCCCGCCTTGACCCTCCCGATCTCCATGTCGATGAGCTCAATACGAGACACAGCAATCAATTATCCATTTCCTTTCCTTCTCTTCAAACCAATCTCAAGCGTTTACTACCTAACGACTTCCTGGGAACAGAATCAACAAATCAATCACCATGACATCCCATATTCAGCCGCCTGTTCCTTCATCGAGAAGATTTGCTTGCGAGACGAGGGTGGTCTCCGGACTCGGCTGCATCAGTACCCTTGCCAACGAGATCAAGTTCAACAAGATCACAAAGCCAGCACTGGTCGTCGATGCAGGTATAGCGAACGCCGGCCTACTGGAACAATGGCTCACCCAGCACGTCTCAAGCATCACCCCTTGTATATCCTGCCCGGTGAACCCCAACCTTGATCAAGTCCAACAAGGAGTGAACGAAGCCAAGTCTGACAGCTGCGACGGCGTCGTCATCATCGGCGGCGGATCAGCCATATGCATGGGCAAAGCCATCGCCATCTGCCTGGCCAACCCTGGCCACATCCTCGACTATGAAGGCAACGAACGCCTCAAAGCGTCACCGGCTCCCACCATCTGCGTCCCAACAACAGCAGGATCCGGTTCCGAAGTTTCGAGGGTGCTGGTCCTCCACGAACGGGGTCGACGACAAGAGATCATTGTTCGAGCAATGGGAAGCGAGCCAAGGGTAGCGTTACTGGACGGCAACCTACTCAAATCTGCCCCAAGACAGCCACTTCTCGACGCCGGTCTGGACGCCGTCACACACGCCTGCGAGTCGCTCTGGTCCCGCAACCGATCCATCATCACCGACGCTCTGGCTGAGAAAGCTTTGGAAACATTCCTCGATCGCTTTCCAACTGCACTCAACTACCGCGATCCGAAGGCGCTGCAAGACATCATCGAAGCCAGCTGCGCAGCGAATTTAGCCTGCGGCAATACCGGTCTCGCTCTCTGCCACGCCATGAATACAGCTCCTGACGTGCCGCTGGCGCATGGGTATGTGAACGGGTGTACTCTCCCCGCTGTCGCGGCGTTCAATCGACCACATATGGACGAGCGACATCAAAAGTTAATCGATCGTCTTCCAAAACTGTACAGGGAGCTCAATTGTTCGGGCAGCTTTGCTGATGGAGAGTGTGATGAGAACAATACTGAATTGTTTGTTGATGGGAGCCGGGACCATCCGTTCAGGCACAACAATATCCGGGAGACTACTGGTAGGCAAGGCGTTCGATCGGAAGTGGATTATGCTGACGATCTGACAGATGCGGAGTGCTACGAGTTGCTACGGCAGTCTGGGGCAGTTGTTGCGGCCGCTAGCTAATAGCGCTCTTGATAGAGGTTCCAATCCCTGTTCACAAGGTATGGTGATTAACTTCCTTCCTCGCTACTTCGTAAGCAATCTGGACGTTCCCAAGTGTCACCGAGTCACGTCCAAAACCTTTGATGACTCTAGACTAGTACGAACGACCGAGGATATGCCCTCGACCTCAAATCAGCCGCAGAAGGAATAGGGTCTTCCGCAGGAACCTCATTAGGGAGCCACACAGCCTGGCCCACAATGTGACACACTTCTTGTCCGTCTGCCATCGAATGATCCGCGTTCTGCACTTTCCGTGGTGCTATCAGCCGTGCAAAGAGCTCACCTGAGCAGATACAGATGGGATCGCCTTCGTGCAGCCCATAGCCTTCACCCACCATAACACTAGCCGACCGAGGGGCTCTTATCGAGGTGTTGCTGATCGAAACACCAGGTCCCGGGCCCGGAGGCGCTGTGCTAACGGCGGTCATGGCGGCTTCCGAGACATTCGGGCCCAGCTCGGCAAACCCGTTGTGGAATGCTACCTGGCCAAGGCAAGGCACTGTGCAACAAAGCCGACCCAGTTCGTCGACATAAGCACTCCGGTCTTGGGCCCCGCCACAGTCTAAATGGTTTGAGCTGAAACCGTCCTGGTAGTCTAAAGCGCTGAAGTCCAGCAGCCATGATGGCAGGGTTGTATTGCGGGTTTTGCGCAACCGGAAGTTACTCATAGGTGCGGCAGAACTTCTCCAGTGCACTCGCTGCCCGACCTCACTAATCTGACTGGCGCTTCTGTCGAGCAAACAGCTCAAGTGGCCTTCGGATAACAAGACGGAATACAAGCGAATCTAGACTTTGTGTAATGGTATCGAGTAGTTAGGTAACATGGCCTGAGGACTGCTGAATGCGAGCAGCGCGTAGATCTGGTCGCGAGGATCTTGACACTTCGTCTCATGCACACTTTCGAGTCGAGAGAGCAAAGTCATGCCTGGTCTGCAGTGTTGGGTCTGATGGGCCCGGGAGTCGCTGGGTCTGAGGTACTGACTGAGGTACTGACGTGTCATCATGCCAACGTCGGGAGGCATGTCGAATGTGACTTGGTGGAGGCTAGTAGCAGCAGGCTTCGCGAACTCGGTTATGTGCGCTTTTGCTCTCATGTTTACCATAAGTTGGCGCATGCGGACGTGAGCGGCGGTGAATTTATTCCAGTCCATGTGGTAATGTCCGCAGAGGATTGTTCCACGTGGCGCGTGGAATAGTTCTTGGAGCACCCACCTGCGTTCGAAATAGGTTCTCCTGGAGAATCGGAAGAAGCTTTGCCATATGTGTGCGGTCGCGGAACTTCTGTCCTCTTCGCGCCAGTCGCTGTTGAATGGTGTGGCAATCTTGAGATCCGGTTTGCTCAGCAAGCGTCCGAACAGTCCAAGCTCACGTAGGACAGGGTGATCGGTAGCCGTAAAGTACTGCGTGAGAGCTCCATCCAGGGTATCACAGGGTGTTAACTCCAGTCAAGCTTGTCTGCGAGGACGCCGCAGACAGCCACTTGTCGAACTCGTTGAAGCCGGACATAGGGTCGACAATGCTGCTAAACAGTGGCATGATGATGCTTACGTCCAGCTCTAGCATTTCTTCACCAAGCCAAATCAATGCCGAAGTACACTGCTTGTAGACCTCCGACATGATAGACACCTGCTGAGCCCGCTCTTCTAGGTCCTGTTGGTTAATACACAGAGCGTCGACCCATAAAACTCTAGTAGTCTCCTTCGAGCGAAAGCGTAGCAGACAGTCATAGAGATTGCTTTTGACACCCACTTCTTGGCCTCGAAGAGTGATTGCTCGTGGTTGCTCATTGTAGCACGAGAATACGATATCGGCGTCGTCGTGAGATGGGTAAGGTGGGCCCCATGTGTACGACAGGGCTTCGTAGGCCGGGCCATCCCCGTTCAATGAACGAGTCTCCGGGTCACATTCGATGGGAGCCGTGGGATCTGGCGAAGGTCGTAGCAGGAGAAGGCGGATCTCGTTGTTCGCCAGTGGACGGTCGTAAAAAGACATGTGGCTAGTTCACCTTGCGACTGCAGCAGTGCCAACCAGTTGGTACGCCTATGCCGTGCCCGCGTTCGAGGTTGTTGCTTTAAAATGCGAGATGTGTGGCCAGGTATGCTGTGATTTCATAGTCGAGAAAGGAAACGGGGCAGCGGCGTGCATCTCCAAGGTTCCGATGCAGCTAAGAACACCTAAGACTGCCTGAAGAGCTTGTTGCCGTCGCGGACATCCTTGCGGACATCAACTGAAAAGCTACGGTTGTGGCGCGGCTCTACGATTAGGCCATGAGGCCGTGGTACTTTGGTACTTTCGGCGTCGCTACAGATGTCAGTTTGGGAAAGTCGTCTTTCTTGCCGAAAGTGAGGGTATGCAGGCTCTTGGGCATACGTTATAGCCATACCATCTCATGCCCGGAAGGAGGTGACTACCTCCCAAATCGGACCACTCCGGCTTGTGAAGATAGGCACTTGACTACGTGGGCGGACTTCCTATTCACAAAGAGAAAAAATAGAGTAGTGCGCAGGACGGCTTGCATATCAAGAGTTGAGTGAGCCGTCTTAGCAGCCATTGTTGCTATCTCGTTCTTCGAGTCAGATGTCGTCGGCAATCACGTGTTGTTCAACGCTTTGAGCTTAACTTTAACTCTACATCCCCGCAATTCGCCAATTCGGCCAATCCTACATCTGTTTGGCCTCTGCCATTGACACCACCTCCATACCAACTCTAGTGACTGCGATCGCGAGCAAGTCGTGAGTCACAATCAACACCAAAGCCAAACCCAATCCGCATCGAAGCTGGCGCCTCTCGGAACCCGCACGTCTCTCTTCCGCCGCCCTCTCTTCCTTGTCATCCTCTGCTTGGCCGCCATTCTGGCACTCTTCACTATACTTCCTCGAGCCCGCACCTTCGTGAGCCAGGTTGTTCTACCCAAAGCGCCCTTTCGAACAAGCACACCACAGCGACCCATCACCGCCTCAGTCATGGCGCCGAGCAAATACAAGACCCCGCCTCAGGCGCCGCCAATGTTCACGCACACGCCGGAGAGCCTGCTCAAAGACACAGAGCAGATACTGTCGCAGAGCAAGGAGCTTCAAGATCGTATAGTCGCCGATGTCAAGCCGGGCAGTGCAAAATTCAAGAATGTCTTACTGCCATTTGCGCAAGACGACAACAAGATGAGCCTAAGGACGCACATTATCGGTTTCTACCAGGCCGTCTCTACGGACGAAAAGCTGCGAGATGCCAGTACGGAGGCGGAGAAGAAGATGGATGACTTCAGCATCGACAGCAGCATGCGGGAGGATATCTTTCAGCTGGTGGACGAGGTGTTCAAGAAGCAGAAGGATGATCAGAGTCTAGACGCTGAGAGCAGGCGGTTATTGGAGAAGGATCACAAAGGCTACATCCGCATGGGGCTGGGCATACCCGATGGACCGGAGCGTAACCGGTTCAAGGAGATCAAGAAGCGGTTGAGTGAGCTCAGCATTTCTTTCCAGAAGAACCTGAACGAGGAGCAGGGCGGGCTTTGGTTGAAGCCGGAGCAGTTGGAGGGTGTGCCGCAAGATGTCACTGAAAACTTGAAGAAGGGCGAGGAGGGAAGCGAGAATGAAGGGAGAATATTCCTCACATTCAAATATCCCGACTTCTTCCCGGTGATGAAGTACTGCAAGAACGCCGAGACCCGCCACAGCCTGATGGTAGCGAATGAGAACAAAACGCCTCAAAATGTCAAGTTGTTCAAGGAGGCCATCGTACTGCGGGATGAGGCTGCTCGGATTCTGGGATATCCAAACCACGCCACACTCCGCATCGAGGACAAGATGGCGAAGACGCCAAAGACGGTGGACGACTTCCTCGGGGATCTACGCAGCCGCCTTGCACCGGGGGGTTTGAATGAGATTGAGGTGTTGAAGAAGCTCAAGAAGAAGGAGACCGGCAAGGCTGACAACTACTTCTTGTGGGACCACCGCTTCTACGACACCTTGATGCTGGAGCAGGACTACCAACTCGATCAGAACAAGATCGCTGAGTACTTCCCGCTGCAGACCAGCATCGAAGGCATGCTCGGTATCTTTGAGTCGCTCTTCGGGCTGGCCTTCGTCAAGCTGGAGGGTGCTGACCGTGATGCCATATCCGAGACCAAGAAGGGTAGCGATATCGTCTGGCATGAGGACGTGCAGGTGTTCTCTGTCTGGAACGATGAGAGTGAAGGCAATGGATTTGTTGGCTACCTCTACCTCGACTTGCATCCACGAGACGGGAAGTACGGGCACGCTGCGAACTTCAACCTCCAACCAGGCTTCATCAACGAGAACGGTACAAGACGGTACCCTGCAACAGCACTCGTCTGCAACTTCTCCAAGCCCACACCAAAGAAGCCCAGTCTCCTCAAGCACGATGAAGTCGTCACACTCTTCCACGAGCTGGGACACGGCATCCACGACCTCGTCAGTAGGACAATTTACTCCCGGTTCCACGGTACCGCCACCGTCCGCGACTTTGTCGAAGCACCTTCACAAATGCTGGAGAACTGGTGCTGGACGCCCAGCCAGATCAAGTCTCTCTCAAAGCACTGGTCCTACCTCTCGCCTGATTATGAATCAGCTTGGCAGGCCGCGGCCAAACCCGACGAGAAGCGCCCCGCAGAATCCATGCCCGACGACCTCATCTCTTCCATCGTAAAGACTCGCCACGTCAACGACGCCCTCTTCAACCTCCGCCAACTGCACTTCGGGATCTTCGACATGTCCGTCCACGAGCCCGCCTCTCACGACTACGTCGCCAACCTCGACGCCTCATCCCTCTACAACCGTCTCCGCAAAGAAATCAGCAAAATCGACGGACCTGAAGCGCTCGGCGAGTCGTACGACTGGGGCCACGGCGAAGCCACATTCGGCCACTTGATCGGTGGGTACGATGCGGGATACTACGGATACTTGTCCAGCCAGGTGTACAGCGCGGACATGTTCTACTCCGTCTTCAAGAAGGACCCGATGGATGGCAAGGAGGGGCGGAGGTACAGGCATCAGGTGTTAGAGAAGGGCGGGAGTCGTGATGAGATGGAGACGTTGAAGGACTTTTTGGGGCGGGAGCCGAGTACGGAGGCGTTTTATAAGGAGTTGGGGCTGTCGTAGAGAGTAGAGGGGTGAAGTGGGTGTCTCGGGATGGGAGAGCGCTCTGGGAGGGCTTTGCAGGTGATCAAGGGGCTCATGATAATGGCGGCGTGAGAAACGCTATTGAGCGGAGGCTTGACCGAGCGAAAGCTAGACTTACGGGAGCCACTGGTGTTCCACAGAACGCCGAGATAGGGTTGACGCTCCATGCGGAATGTTAAGACCACGATTTTGATGCACTCTTCCGTCTCCTTCGTTGGTTGGGAACTGCTGTGGACTCATCTCTTCCCGCAACCACTGCCATGCGCGCAACGTTAACGTGATGGACTGAGGATCCGGCATCTTTTCCATTCATTGAATCGTCACGCCGAGTTGAAGGCTGGTGTAAATACAAGAGCTTTGAGAGCGGATTTGTTGTACCCATGAAGAGCCTTCCCGAGCTTGGATCATGCAGTCGTGCGGTGGGGTCGCTCAGCGCTATGCGCATTTGCGGGTGGCCCTTGATCGTAGAGAATGCGTAGTGCTGTAGTGACCTGGCGTGCTGATGTTCGGCGGCGATGCCTGGAATGTCGCGCACATGGCTGCAGGTAAGGGATGGAGGGCGTTTGCACATGAAGCAAAAGTGGGTGAGAGGACCATAGCCTCTTTAGCTGAGGGTGTCAAGCGAGACATGGCGGGGTATCGAGTGATGCTGAGATGGTATTGGACTTGGAGCCTGGAAAGGCGAATGCTGAGGTAGTTTGCATTCAGGAGACATGTTTTCGCGACGGAGGCATGTGATGAAGTATTGAAACAATGGTTCAAATTGATTCTGATCCGTAGTCTTCTGGAGAACAAAAGATTGCGCAGTTCAGTAAGATGTGTGTCAGGAGCAAAAAGAAATGCTATATTGCTGTTCAATTCCACCTCCCGGGGGAGAATCGAACGCCCTAAAAAAGTGCAAAAGAATTTCGAGGGTAGGATCGCCTCGCTATGTGAAACCCAGCGAACGGAATTTCAGTTATGATCTCAAGCAATCAACAACGCTGGGTGTGACTCTCGACGGACTGGAGGATCGATCTGTTGGGCCTTGCAGGGAAACCATATGCTATGTCACCCACCGAAGTAGGGAATGCTGGATGTGCAGCTTGAGTACGACTTCATCGGAGGAGCTTTCCCATTTGCAGAAGCTTGCGGGACCGTATGGAAGGATGGAATTTGAGAAAACTATATGAATACGAGAAAATAGCACGCTCACCTTTTACAGGCCTGCGTCGGAATGGGTGTGCATGGCGGGCGTTGGTGCTCGGTGCGCGAAATTGTACTAACATGATGGATGCTCGTATTGTTCCGACTGGTCCGAGGGATGTTGGAGGGCGCGTCGTCGATGCCGTCGCCGGGGTGGTGAACGCGAAGGAGCAGCGTCACGCTTGCTCTCATCTTCAAGCTCCTCAAAGACACGCTGCACCACGGCATCTCTCTCCTCCATGACAAGCGTACGCTCGTTCCTCTTCGCGTTATGTTCTTTGCAGTCTTTTCCTCAAGTGTTTCCTATTCATGTTCTTTCTTCCATCATGTTTCGCCCCGCGCGCCGCTCACTTTCAGCTACATGACCGCGTTCTGCTTTATGTTCACTCTTTTCAGCATACCGCACCGCACCACTGCTGCTTCTGCGGCGTGATTACCTGTTCTGTCTGTGGTCAACATGCGCAAGCAGAACTACTCCGGCCATCGCGCTCCAAGACCGTCCCGGGAACGATGGAGGCCAGCTCTTTGTGTGTCTCCCGGTATGCCTCGATTATGTGATGTTCAGCACCGCCTCTTGGACATTGTCTCAGCCATTACCAAAGTCCAGAGGGCAGTGGGGGGGTGTATCGCTGGGTAGAGATTGTCGCGGGTGTGCAGTCATCAAGGCGCTGTGTACTGCTTCTCAGTACAATCAACGGCCATGTCGAGTCGCTTGCAATCCATTGGTGGCTGACGAGGAGCGTGAGAATGATGTAGAAGATAGCAAACGAAAGGTGCATAAACCACGACCTTACTTGAAGTCAGAAGGCGTGGAAGATCCTTGCCGCTCCATGTGACTATGGCATGAATAGCCGATGTCACTTCAGCCCGATAACCCTCACCCAATCCACTTGGGACTCTTGGACTTGCATACGGAGTATCAGACCTCAATTTAACAATAACAACAACCGCAATGGAACGGAGACAGTCATCAAATTGCTATGTACCAGGCCACCTGGTCTTGACAGCCATCTGTCAGAAGGACAAGACTGTTGCCATGTCCATGAACGGCAGCAGCAGCTTAAAAGACTACTGAGCCGCCGGCCATGGCCACCACAGAACCTATGCATCTGAACAACCATGGTCGTCGGCGGTTCACCGCTTGGAGGAATGGGTGGCGACGGGACGTTCGTTGTACCTAAATGCTATTCTATCCGCGCACAAATTCCACGCTTCAGCACCCTTCGATCCGCTCTCGGGCTTCACGACGCCGCATCTGCAGTGCAACACGAGTCTCTGGTAACAAACAACCCAATATAGAGATTGCACTCTCGTCAGAGCCCCCGTTGATGCCGTCGGCGACCATAGTGGCATCCAAGTTCCTGGAGCAGTGTTCGCCGGGGGTCGCGTTTGGAGGGACTGCTGCAGAACCTTCGCAAAGACATCCTGATCGCTGAAGAGCTGCGAACAGAATGCTGGTTTCTGTTTTTGCAAGGACGGCAGCGCTCTGTTCGAGTATCTTTGATTTGTCCTCGAGTGATTTTCGTCCAGCCCCTCGTCTGTCTGGCGCATCGACAGTGCTCAAGGACGGACGCCTTGAAGACTCGTTCGCCGTCGACAGACGAAGCTGCACCTCCGCATGCAGCAGGTGCCATGGCATCGTAAGAAGACATATCCATTCAGACCGCGGGCTGACTACTCCGGGCAGCGCTTGCTTCACTAGCATCAGCAGTAAACAATGCATAGCAAACACAGCATCGTCGCAAGCATCGTGGGACTGCCTGCGCTTAATGGCCAGGCCGCATTCTGCCAGTGCCAACTGGTTGAAACCAAGCTGGAAGACTATGTCTCTCAGGCTTGTTTGGTTGCGTGTATGGAGTTAACAGCTGGTGGTATATGACTTGGGTGTCGAGAAAGCCAAGTATCTGAACTGATGGTTCTCCGACGAGCACGCCATGCTCCCGCATGATCTCGTGCTCTTGACCTTGCGAGTGTCCCACGATTACCGCCTGATACGGGCCCGCATCACCAGGAGCAGCCGCAGCTCTTAAAGCGTGCACGATAATGGAGTTGATAGCCGGACCAACGTCTTGCGAGCGGTTCCAGGAAGTTCTTCGCTGCGGACGTTGATTGGCTTGTGCTTGTTGTGGGCGCCGTGGAAGCCCTGCCGCCGTGGAAGCATTGACGCCGTAGCGAAGGCGTGGTGCTCCGTGAGTATCTCAAGGCTAGCATTCCGTAGCCTGCAGATGTGTGCCCCGAACTGCGTTGGCTTTCGGACAGTGCCCTTGAAGTCGACCGCAACGAGGTAGAGATCTCGGGCGGTGTCTGTTACTTGCGCTTCGGGTCCATGCAAGCCTAGCCTCTGAGATATATCCTGGAACAACTGCTGAGAGTCCATGACTTTCGACTGGAGCGGTTTCCAGGACAGTTGGCGTAGTGAGGCTTGCCCGAGATCTGCGAACAATTCGAGGGATTTGGTTTGCAGTGAGGGTGGACTCCCCTGCGTGTACGGCGCGGAGGTCGAACAAGAATCTTCCTGCGTTCACGTTGTCGACAAGAAGAGGATGATAGGCTTCCACAAGTTTCAATAGCACTGACGCTGCTATGAAAGCGCAACGCTATCTTGTCGCTTACCTTTGCCTTGGTCCTCGTGTGAAGTGATGAATACGCTACATTATACGGGCACATCGTCAAAAAGTACTTTCCAGACGGTCACCTCTGGAAGAACTATATTTTACGTTACTGGTGCACCAGGTGGTCGTGAAGTTCATCGTGAGGCGGATGTGTTGTAGAAGCGTTCTTTGGCGTTGATGTTCATCTCAATCTAGATTTCCCGCGCATCCCGCCTCGAGCCTCCCTTGATTGGAGCAGATGAATGGAAGCCCGGCTAGCGCGCGCCATTGAGGGGGCATGTTGAAACACCTCCTGCGCGCTTCAGATATGAAGATGCGACAGGCCAAGTGACGACCACAACGGCCCATCGGGTTGCTGGCCAAGGAGACCTCACCGTCGTATTCTACGCCTCGACAATGCGACGACAATAGCGCATTGTTGTGCTACACAACTTCGCGCCGCCTTTAGGGGCAGCTTCCATTCATTATACCACCGACACGCTGGTCGCATTCACGATCTCTGGTCTTCGCGGTATACCTGGAGGGTAGTCGAGGGCGGCCCTTTGTGCTGATTCGGCCACTCACTTCATCTCATTCGCACAAAGCGGCCGGGGCTTGAGGATTGTCACTTCGAACAAAGGGAAGAAAGCCACCTGGACGATGCGAGGAGCGACACTCACTCCATCCAGCCACGCGAGTCGTATCTGACCCCACTACACTCTTTACGCTCATCGAAGCGACACACGATCATTGCCTCCGTGGACGGAGAGCTGGAAGACAGGATTCTGCTGGGCAGAAGTAATACCTCAACGATACCGACGTTGCGCTGGTCTCAAACGGCGCCGCACATCTTGCAACGATACGAAACCAGCAGGACTGAGGAGATAAGAAGGAGACAATAATAATCAATCAAGATGGGCTGCTTTGGAGGAGAAAGAGAAAAGGGCCCGCCCGAGCACAAGCAAAAGTGGGAGTTCATCAACCTCTCCGACTTCAAGAGCCGATCATGCTGGACGCCAATCGCATACTTCTGGCTGTGGTGCATGGCCTTCGTCAGCATCGCAGTCTACGGAGTCGACACCTTCACAGCCGTCAACCTGCTGGTCTTTGACAAGTGGAGCTCGCAGGTCGACCCGTGGATACCCTTCCAATACAGCAAGTGGATCTTTGCGATATGCATCCTGCTATCCTGGGCTCTGTGCATCTACGAATGGCTGCGAGCGATCAGAGTCATCAAAAGAGGTGGTGTGGCGGCAAGCTACATGGACCCGCTGGGCGCCTCTTTGCAGAGCATGAGACCGAAGGGCTGGAAAAGGTTCCTGGTCTTCACGGAACTCACGAAGAGCAAGAAGGGCACCGACTACGTCGCCTTCTTCGTATACTTCGCATTTCAAGGAGCCCTCCGGGTCATCATCTGCGAAGGCCCAAGACAAGTCGTCAACGGGCTGACCATCGGCTCGCTGTTCGAGTCGAAACTCATCAATCAGAAGGCCACGCAAGACAAGGAACCGCTGGATCAATTCTTCCTCAACATCAAAGCTCTGGCGGACGAGAACCTTCAGCAGGTCCTCATTCTGGGGTCTATGCTGTTCACCCTCATCATCTGGATCTTCAGCGCCATCTGCTTGGCGATCGCCGCCATCTTATACCTTGTCTTCCTGTGGCACTACATCCCACAGCGCGACGGAAGGCTGAGGATTTATTGCCGAAGGAAGATTGATCGGAGATTGGAGAGAATCGTTGAAGAGAGGACACGGGATGCGATTGAAGAAGAGAACAAGCAGAAGGAGAAGGAGGAGTGGAAGGCGGAAATGAAGAGGCAGAAGACCGGGGAGCTTGCACCACCCGCGCCTCCGAAGATCGCCAGGCAACCGACCTTGCCTCAGTTGGGTGAGACACCGAAGCTTGAGCAAGAAGCGAAGATGTCGGAGGGTGGCCTGCAGCGGCAAGATACCAGTACCACCGTCTCGACATTGCCGCGTTACACCAGCCGGCCTTCCACAAGCCAGGGGATGCAGAGGCAGCCTACTGTACCCGATCTTGCTTCTGGTGGCGACCGCCCGACAATGTCCCGAAATGCCTCTGGATGGAGTGAAGTGAGCTGTGAGTCCGATGCACCTCTGCTGCCGAATGCTGGCTACGCCGGGGAAGGCGGGAGGGCATCGCCAGCTCCCACGTACTACTCTCGCCAGGACTCCAATGCGTCCTTCAACCGGCGGCCAGCGCCTGGTCGCAACATGTCGCAGAGCACTCAAGCCTCGCAGCGCTCTTTTACTCCGGTGAGCCGGGTAAACACGCCCGGGTCTGAGCGATCTTTCACGCCGATGAATCAGAGGCCACCCATGCCAGGCGTACGCTTTCCTGTAAGATCAAACACCGGCTTCAGCTTCGACCGGGACCAGCGCTCTGCTTCAAGCCCGATCTCACCACCCGACGTCTACGGACGCCCTATGGTACCTACCATGCGCTCAGCAACAGAGCCACCCCGTGCCTCTGGACTCTCACGCGAGGACAGCAATACGTCGTACTTCAACCGCCCCGTAGCCGGGACACCAGCCCCCGGCATCGAGCGCAAACCCACATTCGGCAGCCTACACAGCCACAATTCCTCCTTCAGCAGACCTATCCCACGCAACCCGAGCCAAGCGAGCAGTTTCCACCGCCCCTGTTCGCCGGAGAACGCGCCTCCCGCGACGAATAGCTACGAGATGACTTCGCAACCTTCGTACACTCCAGCTCCCAGGGCGACGAGCGGCGCCGGTGGGTACGTGGCGTTCAACCCCGGCATGCACAAAGCTTCATCGACACCTGCCCCGCAGCAAGCGCAGGGCGTGCCGCCGAGAGCCGCTACGGCGCCGAATTCGAATCGGTTGACGACGGGGTATGCAGATATCTTGGACGATTATGGGGGCGGGGAGGAGGACAGGGGGCCACCTCCAAGGTCGTACACTGCTGGGCCTGCACATACGCCGGGTTGGCAGGGGAGGTTCTAGGAGGGCGAGGGTTGTTGATGTTTGGTTGATTGAAGTACTACAGCGCTGATGATGAGATGACTTGATACCCACATTCGTTTAACAGCGAGCAGGCGAGCAGTTGTGGCGGCAGGCTCGCAAGAGAGGGGCGATGTAGATATGGCGACGCCGGAGGGGAGGCGGCGAGTGTAGTGTTAGATACCCATAGAGCGTAATTGGAAGACGGAAGTTTCAGAGTGGCCTGCCCTGCTATGGGCATTCGGCTTTCTTCTTGACCTTTACGCTGTCAAAAGTGTTTCGTCTGAGTGGAGTTGAAGAGGGGTGATGGCGCATGACTGCATGTGAAGTTGACCGGGGGCATGACTGGCCTCACTTCATTTGGTGAATGTGGAAAACTCGCAAGAAAGCCATCATTCACCCGTTAGACGTTTGACTGCTCATCTTCAACAGGCGCTTTCTCCTCCTCCCTCGACCTCGTTCGCTACCATCGTCCCTCTCGACCGCACACCTTCTGCCGACCATTAACATATCTGACACCGGATCAAGGCCCAAAAACACCGAATGCAGTACCGAATCGACACCACAAATCGAAACGCTCGCTGGCGAGCAATGCTGCCTTCCAACCACTTCGCCGACGCTGACGACATGAACAACGACGATGCGAGCACTGCCGGTTTACCGGACAACACAGCGATGGGCGCTGAATCCCCGCAAGCGAACGGCCGTGAGCCTCCAAACACCTTTGTCTTCACCTCGTCGAGCAGCCAATCCTCTGCTACCGGGCGGCGAATCTTGCTTCCAGTGCGTCCTGGTCGCAGTCTGGTAACCTCATCGCCGCCTCAGTCTTCTGGCACGGCACCGCAAGATGCCGGTGATGTTGGGGTTTCAGAGCCTGTTGCGGGATCCAACGAGTCGCCGGAGGTGTCGGGCTTCTCGGCCTTGTTGAAGGACCTCAACCTGGATTTTGAGATGCCGTCGTGGCGTCAGCCTGCCGCGCAAGCTCATAGAGGTGAACGACCAGCGGCGACTACGGAAGGAGTCCCATTAGCTCTTGGTGCAGCACCTGCGCCGTACAAGTTCCCGGTTTCGACAGTCATGCCAGGCTTCAAATTCGCCCCTCGCAGTGAAGTCCTCACCCCTGAAGCACGACTCGTGGAAACACTACGGGGCATCGCCGCAAACACGCCAAACGCATTCTTCCAACCCAGCATTTCACTTGGACAAGCCGCCCAGCTCATCCACGCTATCGTCAGCGCCTCGAACTACGCCTGTGCAGAATGGTCTGAGTGGCCGAAAGACAAACTCGTCGACCTGTTCTCCACCACCGACAAACCGACCCACCCTCTCCCACGCATGTGCCTCGACTTCCACTATATCCAGCAATTCCTCGAGAAAGGCCGCGAAGGGTGGCACCTCGTCATGCTCCCTGACAACTTCCTGGCGGATGTCGAGCCCCTACTCGCGCATCTGATCTGTCGAGCGGACAACTTGTGTGTGGCGAGCGAGTGCGAGTGGTTGTGCGACTATATGCTTGAGCCGTTGAAGGTGGTGCAGAAGAAGCTTGTGATGATTAGGGGTGAGAGGCAGGCGCTTTGGGAGCAGAGTAAGGCGAGATATGAGCGGGAGGCTAGGGAGGATTGGAAGAGGAAGATGAAGGGTGGTGTGGCGGAGGCGGAGGCAGCTGAAGAGATGGAGTGGAGCAGGAGTATGATGGGTGTTGGTAGATCGTAGAAACGACGCGAGGATAGTAGAGTGGCAGGGGAGGAGCGCGAGATCGCTGGGCACCGGCCGAAACGCTGCGGCAGGGAACAAGGAGCTGGGTTCAAAGCGGAGTTCGGAGAGGTTTGTGGGTTTGCATCTGGTGGCAAGGCTACTGATGAGAAGTAGCGCGATTATCGCCGCTGTGCTGGACGACATGGCGGAGATTGGAATGCTTTTGGATGCCGAATTAGGACTGTTGGAGCAGCACAGGAGCGCAAGAGGGCGATGGAGGCATGTGGTTACTGCTTAGCATGTATCATTATTGACTGGACGACTTTCTGCCCAAGAAGCCCACCATGGGTTCCTCACCACTGTTCTCGGAAACCTGCACATATCACTTCAGCGTAGAGTAGCATAGGTGAGTCTTTGTTCCAATGTGGCAGATTTGCGATTTACTGAAGACAAAGCAGCAGGTCCGCAAGACAGAGCACAAAGACCGAAACACACGCACGAAATTGAGACTGTCCATAGGACTGTGGCCGGCATTGTATCGCCCTATCGTTCTGCTTCTTGCTCAATCTTCAGGGCGTCACTCATTCCTTTTCGAGTATCTGATTTCTTGTCCGAGTATACTGACCCATCAATCGCTACCGTGGCCGGCCACAGATACACCGACTCCATCCACCCCACGACTTTACGACTCGATTGGTCTCCAAGATGGACGAGTCCTGGCTATACGCCATCGCCATCGTCGTCTGGTACGTCCTCGGCCCCATCTTTCGAGGCCATTCTTTCCTACTACTATGCGTTCCGGCCCCTGCACTACACATCATCGTCACTTTGTGCAATAGTACAACATCCCTGAGCGAGCTGGACTCCTTCGCTTCGCATCTGGCAAGCCAATTCGCCTCCCGTTTGTACCGTCCACTGCTGGATCCTTTCTCGCACATCGGACTGTGCCTATTATTGTTGAAATGGGCAGACCCGACCGTTCGTTCTGAGGCGTGCAATAAAAAGATGAACCGGTTGATTGTTCTCGTAAGTTCCCGCCCATCCTCGTCAAGAATGATGTGCTAACAGCTTTCCCCAGTTCCTCACGTTCCCAGTCATCACCGCTGTACGCTTCTCGTGCATGATTTGGGCTTTCATCCAACGAGAGTCCGGTCACACCCATGACCCCCAGGCTGTTCTTTTGAATTTGATATTCTGGCTAATGGTCTCGCTAATCTTTGCAGAAGTTTGGTCCTTCCTTGTGACGGTTGCACCTGAAGTGTCGCAGGCCGCGACGGCACCGACACCAGCTCAGACTTCTACGCCAGCTCCTGTGCAAGCTCCTGCTTCTACAGCAACCGCACCACCTGCGCCCACTGTAGCATCTACAACAACTGCTGCTTCTACATCAACCACAGTACCCACATCATCTGTGACTACACCACCTGCAGCACAGCAGCGGATTCCACAGTCCGCAACAGCTCGATCGCCTGTCCAGACTGCGGTTCCTGCGCCAGCAGCTGCGGCACCCGAACGACCTGCGGCCAGCCGACCGAAGCATCAGGCGTACTGTGAATCCGTTTCAGATGAATGTGACGACCCAGCCGGCCCCGAACGCAATACGCATCACGAGGACCAGGGCACCTGTTCCAGGAGAGCTGCTATTGTCCAGCTCATACGGCGCGTTGTGGCCCAGGGTGGCAACAGCCGTGCGCAGATAATCGCCTTTTGCGAGCGTAAAGGAGTGGACCCCAAGGAGGTTTTCGAGCCGGCGGCATCTGCGCCTGCTCAGGCGGTGGAGGCTCGACAGACTGCGAGCAGTGGGCCGGAAGGCCATATGTCCGGGCAGCCTGGGACAGAGGAAATTACGATCGCTTCTGCCAAAGCTCCTGCCAGCCCAGAGATCAGGAAAGCGAAGCTTGAAGCTCTTATAGAGCCGCTTCCTGCAACCTCATGCGCTCCACTCTCCGCGGCTGAGCGAAATCCGGTACAGACTGTGTCACCACCAACAGCACGCCCGGCTAGTTTCGACGAGTTGTACGACACAACCCCCCCGCGAACCCCGCCCCCTCCGACAACTGACCGCAACGAGGTCGCGGTGGCAGGAGCTGGACAATTTGATCAGCCGCAAGGACCTTTGACACCACCGTCTTCTGACGAAGAGGATGCAGACAAGTCATTCCCCGGACCACCTCTTCAACCTGCATCGCGGGAACACGACGCCGTGAGTACAATGACCATTCTCCAGCAGCGAACTGGCTCTCAACAGAACCCGACACCGCCTGACTCCGACCATGGCAGCGAGAACGAGCTGAATGCACAGATTTGCCGAACCACAACGCAGGCAGCACGGCCCGCTCTGAAGAAGCCAATGCCAGCGCAGGAGTGGCTGGCGCCGATCAGCCCACTCTGCCCACAGGTACGTCTCACCCGAGCCAGCTTGAGCCCGACAGCGTCCTGGAAGGGTCGCCCCAGGACACAAACGGAGACGCGAGAGACGCTCGTCGGAGGCTGTATGGCAATCAAGTGAGAGACCTAGGACTGAAGCTTGAAGGCTTCATCACCGACTTCCGACAAAGCTTCCAGCTTTTGTACTACCACCCTACCCAGTTATGGTCATTCTTGCTATTGTATTCGCAAAGGGTGGTGCATGAGGTCTTGCTGCCATTGAAAGGTGTGACTTAGGAGCTCGCACAGGGCGATCCGATCATTTGGCAGAATCGAAACGAAGTCATCCGTCGAGCAGAGGAGCTTCTGACGGCTGTTGGAGACGCGGCAAACGGAAGGCCCATTGCCATGGACCTTTACGAGCCGGTCGTCCAGAGGGTGGAGGAATTTGGTGATGTCAGCCCATCCACCCCCTCCGCCCGCCCAAGTGGATCCGAGCCAGACATCGGTACTACGCAAGCTCACGCAACGAAAGGCTTGCCCAAATCATCCACTCGGAAAGAAGTTGGAGGAAATCATCAGGAGAAGTGTGACCGGGATGAAGAGGATGCACAGCATGCACAGGCCCCGGTGGACCGACTTACGAAGCTGGAGCTTGATCTCGAATTCTGTGTCCAACGACTCCGCATCAGTCGAGAGGAACAGCCAGCAGACCAATCGTACTGCAAGGAGGTCTATGAAACATTCCACCAGGCCGTGTATACTGGGGTGAGGGCTGAGCTGAAGCATAAAGTGCTCCGCGAAGCAAAGTTGGGCCAAGCTTTCGAAGAACGGCGCTGGCAAGCATTCAGGGACTGTTACATGTTGCTAAGAGCCATTGAGCTTGCAGCAGAAGGAAGACTCCATGAGTCTGATGGCTTTTTGGAGAACGTTCTACTAAGCTATCCCCAAAAACAGAGTAGCGCTGACCAGGAGGTGCCAGATCGTATCCCCTCCGAAGGTCAAAGCAACGCTGAAGCCGCCCCCAACGGAATCGGAGTCAACGAGCAGAGCATCGCCCAATCTACGGCCAACCAACCCAACCCTCCTGATGAGCGACATGCTGAGCAAGTTCGGAGCTCAAGACCTTCGACGGCCTCACGTCGTCCTTTCCCTTCTGTGAATCGTTCTGGCACTGCTCCCCAAAACCTCCACGCCACTCCTCGACACACCGATGCCTCTGCCTACCTATGTCCGAATTAGGTCAATTTCCTCAGACGACTGCCTATGTTAGAGCGGAGCTCAGTCTCGATCAACCCTTCGTCAAAAGATCGAGGTATCAAGGGAAGAAGAGTCCTCTTCTCGCTCCGCAAGACGTCGTATCGGATATCACAGCTCTATCTTGGCTCGACCCCGGAAACGCAAAGGGTGCCCCCCGATATGCTCATTAGAGCGCAGCGAATGTCCGTCAGACTAGGCCAGTTATTGAGAGATTGGGGGAAGAAGTCCGTCAAGAGTCCGAGTCTGATGATGTGGCTGAAAAAGGCGGCGCGCGTCGAGCGCGAAATTCAGCTGAAACTTGCCGCGATGCACAGACGGGCAACACTCCGCTGCATGAGAGCAAAGACCGTTGTCTACGAGCCTCAAGAAGCGCTGCGGCCGGCCGATACGCGCCGGATGAAGGCAAGGTGTGTCGAGCCTCAAAGACCACTCCCGCAAGAGCCGACAGCAGATGGTCGAAGAGCGTCGGACGTCTCGATGTTGGACGTTTTGGACGCTGAGCTTGAGGCTGAGGCCCACGCCGCAGAATGGGAGAGACATCCGACTCGGGAAGACGTATTTGTCTCCAGGGCTGATCCCTCGCATACGACGCGTGAATTCTAGCAATGGCGCTGGTTGTGGTGGGCTCTTTAGATTATACTAACCTAAGATACTTGATAAATATCAGAGCTTTTCCCGAAATAATCCTACTCTAAACTTTCTTGTTCGACGATAGTACTAAACTACGACGTATCGACATTACGACTTCATCGCAAAGTAGAGTGTGGTTTATTCATAGACCTAAGTTGGCGCTCCAAGCGAGGCATCCTCGCGAGAGACGTTACGGTACAATCTACGTCCAGACTCACCTCGCTCGGAGCAGGACGTCCGCAGAAGCTCTATTAAACATGGTCTCAAAACCCGTTCGGCTCCATGTCTCTACCCAAGGCCTGAGTGAAGCCGCCGAACGATATTTGATTCCCCTCGAAAGACATTACGATGAAGATCCCAAGCACTATCATCGAGCTTGCCACTCGTTCCAGCGCGACGAGAGCTATACTAAACATCACAGACGAAGTCCCGATTGCGTTACTTGCCTCGGAGCCACCATTTGCGATACCAGTAGACCCAGGCTTCAACGCCGTTTCGCTGGAGTTCCAGTACTGGCCAACTTATGGGGGCAATGCCACGGGTCAGCCGAACGAGTATATGAGTCAGCTATGGGCGAACATGGGCGAGAGGACGGGCAAGACGCCTCCCATACGCATTGGCGGTAAGTCGTCGTGGCAGCTCGCTATCCTGTACTATGTGTCTCACCCAGACAACACCTAGGTACAAGCGAAAACCAGGCCTACGTCGACACCTCTCTTCAGCTCTGGAACGCGAGCGATCTGACTTATGTCTATGGCCCGTTCACGTCGGCCACTCGGGGTAACACTTCCATCGGCAGAGACTGGTATGCCCTGGCAGGTAATTTGCCTGCCGGCACGGACGTCACCTTTGGTGTCAATCTCTACGAGAAGAGCGAAGTCGCCAAACAGTCTGAAATGCTTGCCGAAGCATTCCAGGGTTCTCGCTCTCTTACAAAAGACATCAACCTTCAGTTCATCCAGGTGGGCAACGAGCCCAACTTCTACTTCGACCACGCGTTTGACTTCGTGTCGCACTGGACCTCACTCGCCCATACCCTACTCAAGCACATCGCGCTCGGCGGTAAAGGCGAGCCGACACTCTGGATTGGATCCGAGGTGCAAGGAGTCGGTTTCCAGCTTGCTGGAACGCTCCAGGCGGGGATCCTTGATGACGAGGAGATCGCTTCTGCAAACTTCGTTTTAGAAGAACACCAGTATTCCGGAGCTGGCGAGATCGGTGCAGTGCCCGGTGGTCCCCCGCCAGGTACGCTTATGGACAAACAGAGCATCCGTGCTAACACTTCACTGCTGTATAACGGTATTTCCAAGACGCACAGTTATAACCGAACTTATTACCTGGTAAGTGATATGCATGTCTCTCTCTGCTGGTGTCTGTTCCGTTGCGAACCTGGCTAATGCCGATAGGCCGAAGCTGGTGACTATGCTGCGTAAGGTCCCACCTCCCTCTCTGCCTGTCTATAAGTGGATGATACATGTTCAAGCTAACTTGTTGGGTAACGAAAGCGAAGGAATCTTTGGCCTTTCCAACACCGGCGAAGCAGCCATATGGGCGGTTGACTATATGCTCATGGGAGCCTCCATGGGAGTTCGCCGTGTCTACTTGCACAGCACTCCCAACCGCATGTTCTCCTCCTTCATGCCCGGATGGGGGTTTCCCAATGGCACACAGATCGAACGTCCTCACATCATGCCCAAGTATAACGGACTGCTGGTCGTGAACGAGATGATTGGCAGGAGTGGCGTCGCCAGCGTAGCGGAAGTCGAAACTGGCAATGCTCAACTGGCGGCCTATGGGGCTTGGGAGCATGGAAAGCTGGCCCGGATGGTTCTCATCAACTCGAATGTGGCCGAGAGGAATGTCACGAGGTCAGCTATGACCGTGACATTGAAGGGAGATCACGCGGCAGGCCGTGCTACCGCTAAACGCCTCTCCATTCCATATACCACCGCCACCCAGGACATGTAAGTTGCTTCTATATTGGTTAACCATTGCTGCAGCGGAGGAAGAGTGGCCACGGCCTGACGATACATATGCTAACATGTGGACTAGTACTTGGGCCGGTCAATCGTTCGAGACAATCGATGGTGCGCCTTCTGGTGATGTTGTCGAGGAACCCATTGATGGTCTTTCGGTGACGATCGCAGCGACAGAAGTTGTTATGCTTTCATTTACAGACTGATCGCTGTCACTAGTATCTTTTTGGGGGAGTGGGGGTAGGTCGGGTAGGCGTTCTGTGATAGAACGAGCTCTACAGATGCTTTGGTAGCTGCACGACAAGGAGTCACGACTTTGTTGTCAGGCGACATGTTCCACAGCAGAGAGGCAGCAGGGCATTGTTACCTACCTAGTCCTTGTGCTTACAGCACATCTGTATAGAATGACACGCCTTGCTACACGATCCCACAACTGTGCAATGGCACACGTTCGCCGCGTTGGTTGCAGTGAGTCAGTATGGCGAGCAACGCATCCGATCGAACTGATAATCCGTCTACGTGAGTGACAGGACAATCGCCACTGCGCTTCTCACAGACATGGAAGCGACGGGAGACATTGCCGAGAGCGTGAGGGGTACATGTAGTGTGGCTCTCATGACTCGCTCACCGACAACCTCAGCCTACAATTCCTGCGCTGCTGATTAGTCTTCCACTCCTTCCACTAAACAAACCTTAGGTAGTGCGGTTTCTTCCATTTGTTGTCGTCCTGGTCAAGCATGTGCTGATGGATCACCTGGAGTCTTACCCGTCCGTGGACTCGTCGGCAGCGCTCTCTGTTCATAATATGCTACATAGGAAGATCAAGACGACAATACATCGGACGCGGACAGGATGTCGTACGTGCAGACACAGGAAGGTGAGCAGAGTCAAGTCTCCCTCATCCACGTCACCGGCTAAGCACTATGACCTGACGTGGGCTGATGGTGCAGGTCAAATGTGATGAGGGCAAACCAATGTGCACTCCATGTCGCAAAGCCGGGCGGACTTGCAAGTGGCCAGGGCCCAACGATCAGAGGGTAAGACCATCGCCAAGGGCCAACTCGACAGCATGCAATACCTGCAGAGACAAGAAGGTATGCATTGTATTCTCACCATGGAGTAGAAGTCGCTCACTGACAATCAACAGCTCAAGTGTGTTGGGGAGGTGCATGCCGTGTGCGACAAGTGTAGTGAGCTGGGCATAGAATGCATACGTTCCACGCCTGTCCACAGGATGGATTCTTGTCGCGGGGAGCCAGTCAATCTTGTCCACGGTGCCAGTAAGACTACGCCGTCAACTTCCCCACTTTGTTCAGCGCCCTCACAACTCAGTCGGCCTCAGACAGGGGCTCATCTTGGTGTTGAGGGCGGGGTTGTAACGCTGCCTGCTTCGTCGTCACCGAACAGTGCGCATCCAGATCCAGCATGGCTTGGACAGCTGCCGTCGAGTGTGGAGCTGGAGTACTTAACACGTTTATACTTCACGTCAGTACATCGTGAGTTCACAACTTGTCCCCTCTCTTGTTCTTCCTTACTTTGAAGAAGGTGAATTATGGCACTGATTACAAGTTGATCAGATTTCGGGTACTTCGCCTTCATCCATCAACCACACTTCAGTCGGCTTCTCGTCAAAGGCAAAGCCCCTCGCGAGTTGACACTACTCGTGATTGCCAGCGCAATGAGGTAAGACTGATCTGCCTTGCGTATCTGTTTGGCCTAGTCGATCTTCTCATGTTCAGTCTACAGGTTTGCCGCTCAGCCAACGGGAGAGAATCTGGCAAGAGCAGATGCTTGGGTGGACGACGCCCTTGGAGCTCTGCTCCCCCGCCTCCATCAAGGTTTCGGGGCAATCCAGCTCATGGTACGTGTTTACCCCTCGGTGAAGAGTATGGCGACTCATTGGTTTGGACAGACACTCCTGTTAGCTCAGCACTACGATCTCAACCGTGGCAACTTCACATCTGCGTGGCTCCTTGGCGCCGAGTGCACGAGGTAAGTGGACAATCTGCTCTCCACCGATGCCTGTTTCACGGGTGTAGTATCTTACAGAAGAATCGCCGTCAGGATGATGCAGATGATGTCGCTGCAGACATTTGATCGCACTTATCCCTCCACGTTCGCTTCCAACGTACAGCTTTCTCCACTGTTATCACGTGAGGCACTGCGTCGCCTTGCCTGGTCCACGTTGTACAGCGATACTATCGTTGATGGAGGTCGATACGGCTTCCATACCGTCGACGAAAAGACCTACCGCCTTCAGCTTCCATGCGACGAAGCGACTTTCCTCAGCAACGAGACCGCTGTGACTGAGCCTCTGTTCTATGACCCCGCCCAGCCTACGAACGACGGCGATGTTCGCCCACCGCTCGACATGTCAGCCTATCTCCTTCGGACAGCCTCCACGCGTCGCAGTGCTCTGCATTTCGCCTTCCGCGCTTCACACAAGGAGCAAACCGTCCAGCAATTATCAGCAGAGCTGACCGATCTGGAGGCCGAAGTCGAAAGGGTGACAACCGCCTTGCCGAGCCGCTTTCATCTGAACAGCGACAACATCTTTCTCCACCACGGTCGAATCATCACATTTTTCTTATTACACATCTTGCGTCACAATCTCTTCATTGTCGTCGGTCGAGCTGCTCTTGAGATCTATCGGCGAGATCCAGCTCAAGCTCATCTGATACCGCACGTGCGACGCAAAAGGATATCACACGCTTTGCCGATAGCTGGCGTATACAGGAAAGCGATAGAAGCGGGCATCGGATTCGACCCACAAATGGGAGTGCACGCTTACGTTGCCCTGGAAAGTAAGCATATGCTTGATGCTCAACTGATCTCAAGACGTCATTCTAACATTGGCAGTCCTCCTCTTCGAACCTCGACGCTTGGCCCAATCAGATCCACTCGTTGACCCTAAGGCTCCCGAGCTGACGGAGGCAATTCCGTATCTTCTTACAGTGATACGGGGTCTTGCGGATCGGTCGGAATTTGTGAAGCAGCTGGTCAGTGAACTTTTTAGAGTTTTAGGGCTGGAGCTGACACAAAATAGCACGTTGAAGCAGTCCATCGCCTCCTGCGGTGCGACTGCACAGATCTCCTTAGTCAAACCGATCTTGATGCATTCCTCAGGTTCATGACCTTCCGCAAATTCGTAAAAAGCGCAAGCTCTCTCTGACTCCGTTTTTAGTGAGTACCAGTTGGTCGGCCAAGACGCAGCCGAGTATGACTTCCGCGACTTTCGGTGGGCCAAGATCGAAAGGCTGCGCCGAGGTGCCTCTTCGTCAGCGAACGTTGCGCAGGATGAGACATTACTGCAGTTCAAGGTGGGCTGCGAGACAGCCGCTCCTTCGGCGAGGACCTCGCCGCGTCTTGATGCCAACGACGTCAACAATGCCCAACCACGGTCTACGATGGCACAGTCTGTGCCTTCGGTGCCGTTGGAGTCACTCAACCTGCCCGAGGCAACGGATATCGACGACCCCAGTCTGGCCGGGACCATGCAGTCTTCTTCAGGACTCTCAGAGACCGAACAACCCTACGAAACATTCCCTCTCGACTGGTCGTGGTTCCTAGGCGGGTCGGGGCCATCGACTTATCAGACTGGGGATCCCACTACATTTTGGAGTCAGCTGTGATGCGGGAAAGATCAATACCCAACGCATCTGATGTATATCAGAATATATCACGTAGTAAGTATTGCAACGATGTATCAATACGCTTTTGTTTGGTCCCGACTGTGGAAGCATTGACAGCAAGTGATGACTTTTCGTACTGCAATAGAAATACAGCATTAGGCCAATTCCTCTTTATTACACGTGTGACACATCTGTCGTGCTCCTCTCATTCCAAGTCGATTCCGGCTTCAGGTCTTCCTTCTCCTTCTCACCCTCCAAGACGCCAACACGGTACTCAGCCTCTGCGTACTGGACCTCGCTGCTGCGGAACGGGTTGAACTTGACCTTGAAGATGGCATCGATCTCCTCAAGCGCACGACCCTTGGTCTCCGGCAGGAACATGAAGGTGAAAGCGAAGGCAACGATGGATATGCTGCCGAAGACCCAGCCGACCTTGAAGTGGATGTTGTCAATCATGAACGGGATGCTGTAGTTGGTTACGAAGGCCCAGACGACATTCCACGAGGTGCCAATGGCCTGCGTCTTCTCACGCACAGCACTGTTGGGGATCTCACTACCCAGAAGGTAGGGAATGGAAGCACTGCCCATCTACACCAGATTGTCAGTATCCAAAGTCTGGGTTCGAACGCCAGCTGCGGGAGTACTCACATTATAGCTAAAGGCGAAAAGCATGAAGGCGGCCACAATGGTGTTACTCTGGGTTCCTGTCTTGTTGGCGCGCTCACCAAGGCCAGCGAGCAGATACATCCAAAAGGCTTGGAGGGAGTAGCTTATTAAGAGAGTCCAACGACGGCTACAAGGAGGATTTGTCAGTTGAGCATGCCGCCGAGAATCAGATGTCACGTAGCTACTCACCCCAGTCGGTCAACCATGTACATGGCCGGAACGACCGACAAGAAGCTAAGGACGGAATTGATGACCGGGTAGAGAAAGGCGTTGCTTGCGTAGCCGTTTTCCCGATAGAAGGTAGTCTGGTAGGTGGACACGAAGGCTTGGCCGGTTGTCTGTGGTTGCAGCACTGGTTAGGCCGCTGGTCACCCGAGCAAAGCATGGCTCAAAGCTTGCTCACCTGCTGGAAGAAATAGTAGACCAAGGTCAGCGCCGTGCGACGGAGGTTGGTCCCCCGGACCAAGCTCCACCACGAAGCCTTGTGGACGTGTTCTTGCAAAGCCTCCCGAATGGCGGCAATCTCAATCTCGCAGTGGCCCGAGTCGACTTCGTGCTGCGACCTCAGCCGCGACAGAGACGCGACAGCGTCTTCGGTGCGATCTTTGGACAAGAGCCATCGAGGAGAGCTGGGAATGAACAAGGTGAAGGCGATCATAACTGCGGGTGTCAAGTTAGAGACGATCAAGTGTCGATGAACGGTGGGCTACTCACGCAAGGGGAAGATAAACTGGATCGCGGTGACAACTTTCCAGCCGACGGCCGTTGTGTAGTCCGAGAATGCCTTGTTGACTCCTGTGGCAAGAATGGTTCCAGCATTGAGGAAGAGTTGCAAGGAGACGACGACGAGGCCTCGGAAAGGAGCCGGAACAATCTCAGCTTGGTAGGTACTGTGGCCGGCTAGTCAGGACGCTGGAGAAACCTTGCAGATTCATGGAGTAACACTCACGTCACGTCCACTTCGACCAGACCGACGGAAATGTAGACAATGACTCGACCAACGATGAACTGGGCAAATCTACCGGACCCATTGGCTGAGTCGGCAGCTGTGATTTCAACTGTACAGGAAGGACTCAGTGATCTGCATCGCGGCTTTGCTTGTTTCGGAGGCGGGGGTCGACATACTGATGATACCAAGGATGGATATGACAGAGAGGCCAAAGAAGACCATGCGGTGCCCAAACCTCTCGATGGCCGGGCCAGCGAGGAGACAGCCGAGGAACTTGCCGACAAATGGAATTGAAGACAGCAGCGAGGTGTCGTTGGAGGCGAATGCCCATTCCCCCGTGGTGGGATCGAGAGTGCCAAACTGGTCGATGAAACCCTAGGCAGAGCCGACGTGATTAGCGCCAGTTGCGAGGAGGAGCCTACCCTAACTCACGACTCACCGCATTGGCGAGGATGCCCCCGAAGCTGGCAGTATCGTAGCCGAACAGCATGTCGCCGATTAAGAGACAGAAGCAAGAGAACAGTAACATGGGTGTCACAACGGACCACGTCGCCTTGAAGCTCCTGCGTTGCATCATTTTGTCGGTCACTCGTTCTTAGACAACAGGCCAGAGGTGAAGGTGACTTGGTGCAAATCGTCGTCAGCGATCAAGTATAACACAGGAACGACAGCAGATCTGGACTGAGGTTCCGTTCAAGAAGGAAGCGAAGACACCCTAGACACTAAGGCAACTTCGTTCGGAGTCGTTTGGCGTTGGCGGAAGTCGCTAGGACTCGCTCGGACTCGCTCGGAGCGACAGAGGAGGGATCCAGCAAGTCAGCGACCAATACATACCTCCTATCACTCCGAGCGAGTCATGATCATCGTGCTCTAGCCCTACCATCGGCCGCGCAAGATTCGCGCGAAGCTGGTCAGAGCTTGGAAGCGACAGTCCTCACTTCTTATGCAAACGACTATAATGTTCTGTATTACAAGACCGCGGGGAAAATGAACGGCACCACGAGCAAACCTCCCAACTTTCTTTTCATCCTGGCGGACGATCTGGTAAGTGGCACCTTGCGGCATCAATCGTGCGAGGGAGTATAGAAATTCACCGTCTCTTTATTCCTAGGGCTTCTCCGACATTGGCTGTTATGGCGCCGAGATAAAGACGCCGAACATCGACCAGCTAGCCAGCGAGGGTATGCGCATGCTCAACCATCATGCTGCCGCCGCCTGCTCTCCCACTCGCGCCATGCTGCTGAGCGGTACAGACGCGCATTTGGGCGGCCTGGGCGTCTTGATCGAGTACAAGGCCAGCGAGAAGGGAAAGAAGCGATGGTCTGGCAAGGCGGGATACGAGGGTTTCTTGAACGACCAGGTGGCTACTCTGCCAGAGCTCCTGGCAGACAATGGTTACTTCACGGCAATGTCTGGCAAGGTCGGTCCCTCCGAAAGCCCGAACGTCGAGTCTGCGCCATGGTGTACAGAAAGCCTGGATGGCTGAGGGCTGAATCTTTTGCAGTGGCATCTTGGACTACGCGCCTCTCAAGGACCTTGGAACCGTGGGTTCCAACACGCCTTTGCCATGCTCCCGGGATGCTGCAACCATTATGGCTGGGAGCCCGTCCAGGAAAGTTTTCCTGTCGGTGGACGTCCAATCCACGCCGAGAAGGGCGTCAAGGTTGATATGTGAGTCAAAGTACATGTAGGGCTTTGACGATCGGCATGGCCCACTGTCTTTCGGTGACAAAATGTTTTACTCATTCTTGCGTTACTACTAGACCACCTAACAAGACTGGCGACCGGAGCGGCTTCTATTCAACAGATACCTACACAAACCGGTTGATCCAGTACTTCGAGGATCGGACTCAAGAAGAGATCAAGAAGCCTTTCTTCGGATTTTTGCCCTACACTGCACCTCATTGGCCTTTGCAATGTTCTAAAGAATCCCGTGACAAGCACGTAGACCCTTGACCATGTGTTGTGTGGCCTCTGGGTGAAGCTAATAGCGGTGTAGGTATAAGGGTGTATACGATGATGGTCCTTACGCTCTGCGACGACGCCGCTTACAGAGACTCGCCGAGATGGGTATCATCAACGCGTCGGCCATTCCACACGACGTCGAGACTTCCAAAGTAGGCGGACGGGAATGGGACTCGCTTACGCCCGAGGAGAAGAAGCTATCATGCCGTGCTATGGAAGCATATGCGGGTATGGTAGATTCGATAGACGTGAACGTCGGTAAAGTGGTCGACTACCTAAAGAAAAGCGGGGAGTATGACAACACCTTCATCGTCTTTATGAGTGATAACGGGGCGGAGGGCGCTGCGTGAGTTCTCTCCAGATGACTTCGAGCAGGGACCTGGCGGCTTACTATTCTGATTTAGGCTGGAGGCTGTCCGCAAGTGATCCATGAACGAGCAGGGAAGAGACACATACTAACATCCTGTCCGCAGCCGTCATGGGCGATAACATTCTGCAGGCTATCCACCAGTACTATGACAACTCGTATGAGAACCTTGGTGCCTGGAACTCGTTTTCATGGTATGTGCCGTTGCTCCCGAAAGCAGATTTGACTGAAGAGCAAGCTGACATTCCTTTCAAGGCTCGGCCCTCTTTGGGCCCAAGCCTCAACCGCCCCCTCGAGGCTGTTTAAGTGCTATCCCTCTGAGGGAGGCATCTTAGTCCCCTGCGTCGTCAAGCCTCCTATCAACAAGATGCCCTGCGCACCACCGAAGGGCTCCCTGAATCGTTCCTTTTCGACCGTCATGGACTTTTTGCCCACATTCCTCGACCTTGCCGGCATTTCTCTCCCACCAGCATCAGCGAAGGAGCGCTCGGCAGCGCTATATGATGCGAAGGATGTGACAACTCGCAAGATGACCACTTTCCGAGGCAAAGATGTGCATGCTGTTCGGGGTCGCTCCTGGATGCCCTACTTTGGCCGAGGAGAGAAGGAGGAGGAGGACGAGACGTGGGCAATCTACTCGTCACAAGAGCCCGTCGGATGGGAGCTGTTCGCCCGTGGTGCTCTACGGAAAGGAGAATGGAAGATTGTGCACATCGACAAGAAGCATGGAGGCGTAGGAGAAGGCGACACAGGGTGGGAGCTCTTCAACATTGCCCGGGATCCCGGTGAGACCGAAGACCTTGCCAGGGCTGAGCCGGAAAAGTACAAGGAGCTACTGGCCCACTGGGATGAGTATGTGGTCGACTGTGGCATCGTCTGGGGAGACTTTGCTTCAGCTCCTGGATTTCGCAAGGACGAGGCGCCGGATTACTGGCAAGACGAGCTGGAGCTACAGAGTTCATGGATGGTTGCCAAAGGTGGTGAGACAGTCCAGTAGCATAGACTTTAGATACTTAATACAGCTATAGACTTCGACGAGGTCACGTCCAAAGGTAATCACGTATTCTGGAGGCAAGCGTAGGACAAGTAGCTATGGCAATAGCGTAGCATGGTCTCTGGAAAGGTCGTCGAGGCTCCGGAGGGCTAGTTTCAGCTTGATATTACTCTGCCTTACTGCTCGGGCGTATACTCCTTCAGCCACGGTTTGTATCCGACATTCACCCGATCCCAGAGACGGTAGCTAACATGGTATGCGTTGTAGCCTACTCCAGAATGAACAGACCAGGCACAACGACCGGGAACTCGTCCACATACGCGAGTGTAGTATCGATCTGGATGAGGTCCTTAAGGCCTGGCTTGTTGTCCGCCTCGAGAACAGAGATATTTGTTCTGGAGGTGAGGCTATGGCATCTACAACGGTGGGTCTGTCATGCCATACCAGCATGGCTTTGTGAAGTGAGCTGGATGTCTCCGTTTCGTCGTGCTGTTCTTTGTACGTTATAGCCAATCTAGTCCTTTGTTTCCAATACTGCATTGCTGTACACCTCCAACTCGTTTGAACAGGAATGTGAGTTTCAACTTTCATGTGACATGTGACAATCACATGCATTCGACGTCACTAATGGTGAGCTTAAGCGGCGGGCCGTCCCACGCTGCGTGACAACAATACCTTGTTGTCGGCTTCAAAACCTCACCCAAAGACACACTCACCTCCTGTATACCTGGACACTCTGCGTCCATACGCACCCACACACAAGCTCGAGGCCATCTTTCGATCACCTCCGCAACCACAATCATACCTGCAAGAAGCTTTCTGAACCATCACCAGCGCACTCAGCAGCAATGCAAGACCATACCATCATCACGGCCATTTTCGCCTGCCTCTCCCTCTTCTTCCTTCTCCTGAACCACGACAAGCCTTGCGCTACCCACAAGGCGCTCACCAGCATCTCGGCCGCTGTGGTAAGCGAGAACATCCTTCGAGTGTGTCATTCCATGCTTACCTTCTCATAGCCCGTTCTCGCTGTCGGCCGCGACATCGTCGTACCCACCACCGTATGGCTCATTGAGAGCGACAGCCTCCCCGCCCGCCACCTCCGCAGCAGTTCTCTCTGGTTCTGTCTCCTGTTTGTGTTCGCCATCTCCTGGATCGGCCTTCCCGAGAACGTAACAGCAATCGCTGTACTACCACCTGCTCTGCCACCGAGCGGAGAGGCAGCAAACATCCTGCCCGCCGCACCTGTCGCACCCGCCCCTTCTCCACCACAAACATCATCACAGGCACCGACCTCAGGACCGGCACCACCACCGCCACCACCAGTGGCGCAGAGAACTGCGCGACAGCTGTACTTCCCTCCTCTGCCGCCAAAGCGCATCACTGGAACGCTTCTCCGATCGAAAAGGCCGTTTGCCGCCAGCACAGCGAGCGCGCCGGACACGACAAGGCGTATCGTTCTCGAGAAGAGGGCAAGCGGCCTGAGATCGTGCTTGGTGCATCCAGCAGCGAGAGCGCAGTCTCTGCAGTATCGGCATCTTCTCGCGCAGCCTGTCAAGAGTTCCGCCAGCGTACGGTTTGAGAAGGTCACCAGGGCAGACGATGGCTCGGAGAAGCCCATCAGCCAGCCAACGCCGGCGAAGGCTCCGGCAGCACCGACCGCGCCTCCTCCCCAGCCGGAGGCCAAAGAAGAGGCCACTGCAGCGGCCGAAGAGCCGACTGTGTCGAGCAAGGAAGGCGGAGAGGAGGAGCAGGGCAGAGAGACCCGGCCGACCGAAGAGCCATCTCCCGAGCAGACTGAGGCCGGAGAGCCCAGTACAGCCGGTGAGAACGGCCTTTCTGGGCGTGTTGATGTTGAGAAGGTGGCGGTACCTCACACAACTGTCCAGTCGGAGCCTGACGCCAAGGAAGGCCCGGGTCTCGAGCAGGCTGGTGCCGAAGAGGCCAGTACAGCGGCCGACAATGGCACTGCCGAGTCTGCTGGTGCGGGAGAAGAGACCGAGCCGATGGACGAGACTGCGGATCCTGCGCGATCCATCCCGGTTCCTGAGGTCCAGCATCTCCGAGAGGAGCAGATGCACGATGCTCCTACACCGACTGAGCAGCAGGTCAGCGGGCAGCACGAGGTCGGAGACGAGGGGCAGATGGCTATGGGTACCGATCTGGAGATCTCGGATGCTCCATCGGGCGTCCAGCCATCCCCACCGCCTCCCAACGACCAAGCCATGCAAGACGCCAGTATGCCGACTGAGCAGAACAGCCAGAGCCAGCAGAGTTTTGGAGAGGACAGGAGGCCAGCTACGCCACCTCTCCGTGAGTATACCATGGATGATGCCAGCCCAGTGCCTGCGCAGATCAGCGAGGCGAGCAATGGACCTCTTCTCGTGAATCGGAAAAGTTTACAAGGCCGTAGTACTCAGCACGGCTCCTTATGTTTCGTTCCGACCCAGGAGAACAAGCCTGCCATGCGACTCTTTCGACTCACCAGAACTGGACCGTCAGCCGCTCGTGGTAGAGCCTCTGCCAATTTCGAAGAGCGGAAGGCCATCAGACTTCAAAGAGAGAGTCAGGGCGCCGATCTTTTTGACCAGACTCTTGCAGTTTTCAATACGACTGATGAAGAGCCTTCACTGATTGCTCAGTGCAACAAGAAGTGTAAGAATAGATACCTCAAAGGAGAGCCTGTTACCTACCACGGTAAGGTCTGGTGCCGTCTATGCTTCCAGAAAGCGCATCCTGGCGTACCTTTTCCGCGCGATCAGTTACGTGAATGCGAACAATGCGAGGAGAAAGATCAGCCGTCAGTTGCGCATAAGACAACCTTGTATTGCCTCGACTGCTGGTCGAAGGAGAAACCTGGAGAGACTCCCGATGGCGATGATGGCTTTTCGGCACCATCCACATATGCTTGAATGCTTGCGGCGACTTCTTCGATGGAATGGAAGACATCTCGCACCAGGACACGAAGACGACAGTGAAAGTGCAAGGACCTGGAACGAAGCAAGTCTGGCGAACTCCGAACGCCGGCACCACTGAGATGAGACGAACCAGAAGCAAGTGCAGCGAGTCCACTTTTCATCGTGTTCAACCCACCGACTTTGTTATCGCAGTGGATGTGGATGCCAGACGCGCAATCGCTGGGCGTCTCAAAAGCATGTCACAATGCATTGCGACTTGCCACTGGCTGCTTCACCTTCAGCGTCCTTTCGCCGCCATGTTAGCGGCGAGGACAACGTTCGCTACTGCTGTGGCATGCAGCGAGCCTCCGAACGTGCCTGCACGAGCACCTCTTATACGGTAGGTAGGGCTCACACATGCCTTCCTTATGAAACCTCCCATTCCCAATGCAAGCCTCGCGAAACCTACGAGTAGGTCACAAACCTCAGAACCAGCAGTCCTGGGACACAAACTCCGACAATACCTAAACACCATCACCCTACAACTCACCACATTCTTCTCCCATTCGAGACTTACACGCGAAGAATAACAAGCCAGAAAGACAGCACCGGCTGCGAATATGGCACCTAACGTCCACTGCGTACGGCACGCACAAGGCCACCATAACCTCTCCGTGGCCAACCACCAGATGCACGATCCTCTCCTCACACCCTACGGCGAAGAACAATGCCGCAACCTACGCAAAACCTTTCCGAACATCGACAAGGTCGATCTCGTAGTAGCATCGCCTCTCAAGCGGACAGTGTACACTGCACTACTATCGTTTGAGTCGGTGCTAAAGGAGAAGAAACTTAAGATCATTTGTCTGCCCGAGCTACAAGAGACGAGCGATCTGCCTTGTGATACTGGGTCGGCACCAGATGAGCTGGCAAAGGAATTTGAAGGCAAGCCGGTCGATCTGAGCCTGGTCAATTGGGGCTGGAACAGCAAGCGCATGAAATGGGCGCCGAATGCCCCAGCGATCGAAAGGAGGGCGAGGGAAGCGAGGCAATGGCTGATGGCACGGCCAGAGAAGGAGATTGTGGTCGTCTCGCATGGTTCGTCTCCACCACTGCACTCACCAATTGCCCGTCCACTGACGTTGTGCAGGAGGCTACCTCCACTACCTCACCGAAGACTGGTCGGATAGCGCACGATTTGCAGGCACCGGATGGGCCAACACCGAGTTCCGCTCTTACTCCTCCAGCACGTACCAGGCCGACGAAGCTCACTTTACCGAGACCCAAGAGTCGAGACGACGCCGCTTGGGCGATGAGAAGCCGCTCGATCACAACGAGGCTACACAGCTCAAGCGCACTTCTACGAACGAGCGCAAGCAGGAGACGAGCGACTACCTGGACAAGGCGGCCAAGACGAACGATGTACAGGCGATCCAGGCGAAGGTATAAATATTCCTTTTCGCCGAGCGCTCTCTGCCGGTGGGTGTTCATGCATGCGAGGTCTTAGACTGATGTTGTGGCATAGCTTAAGGAGCGTAAGAGGGAGGGCGTTGCAGATGCCTATTGTTCCCTGTAGTGCTGGTTTGCTGAGTAGTATGCTGGAGCTTTGAGGGGTTTGAGGATCAGGGTGTGATGCGCAGATGCGGCATGATCACGACTTCACTACAGACATAGACATAGATCATTGAGAGATGAATGACGAGACCATCACCATTCGACGAAGCGCTCTTTCGAAATCCCCTCGTGACTTCCAGTCTGCTTTAGGCACTCTTCGACCTCACCTCTTCCTCCAAACTTCCTCCAAGTAGGACTTCCCCTCTCACCTCCCTCTACCGTCCTTCCGATTTCAATGGTCCCGACTGCGGCGACATGACTCGAGCGAATGCTCAACCTATCTTCCGGCTTGCTGAACTCAGATCCTGGAGCCACACCATTACATCAGGCACTTTAGTCAACATACAATGAGCACCCAAAGCCTGAATCGAATCGCCTCGACCTAACTTACCACGCCACCAGATTCAACCGCATTTCACCAACCCCAGGCCTCTTCTCTTCACTCCAAAGGTTTCCGAATGCGAGCAAAGGTCTTGATCGACTTGCCTCATCCGGCAGTAGCACACGCGCCAAGCGAGCGGTATGACGCTTCGCCTACTGATAAGACTCGCTCAACTCGCCTTATCTCGAGCTTCGAGAGCCTTGCCATCCCAGCCATTGACGACGGTTCCTGCGTCTCTATCGCCCGCTAATGCTGCTCGCTCGGCTCCGATGGACTGTAAAGAAGAAGCAGAGCACCAGGCACGTGGAGCTGGAGAAGGTTTATTAGAGTGAGGTAGGTCATGGAGCTTCGAGAGATTTTTCTGAGCTTCATCTCGTTGATCTCTGTTTCAATCATACAGCAAGATGCGTTCATTCCTATCTATTGGTGCGGCGGCGAGCTGCCTGCTGTCCAATGTCGTTGCTACTCGCATCCCAGCTAGAGTAGGCGCGAGAGCGGCGGATAGCGTGGTCAAGCCGAAGGTCATGATCGTAAGCATGTTCGATCCGGAAGCGGACGTATGGTATGGCATCCCGGAGTTCGATGTGTTGGCGATGAACATCACCATTCCTGGAGGGAGCCCGCTCTTTCCTGATGTGCACTGCACGGCAAATGGTGACGTCTGTCAGTACACCATTGGCGAGAGCGGTATGAGCTATATCATCCATGCTGCCAGCATGCTATATGCTAATGAAGGAGTACAGAGATCAACGCCGCAACCTCAATTGCCTCTCTCGTCCGCTCTCCGCGCTTCGATCTCACAACCACCTACTTCATGATCGCCGGCATCGCCGGGGTCAACCCAGAAGTCGCAAGCATCTGCAGCGTCACCTTCGCCAAATACGCTGTCCAAGTCGCCTTGCAATACGAGTTCTCCCAATTCGAGATCCCAACCAACTTCACAAGCGGCTACATCCCTCTCGGCGCTCACTCACCGCAGCAATACCCAACCTCCATCTACGGCACCGAAGTCTTCGAGTTCAACCAAGACCTCCAGCACTGGGCCGCCGAGCAAGCCCGCACCGCTTCTCTAAACGACAGCTCCGACGCCGTAGCCTACCGTGCCAACTACGGTGTCAACGCCGCCTACGCCGCCGGAGCCGCTCCACCAGCCGTCTACGAATGCGACGTAGCGACCTCAGACGTCTACTACTCCGGCACCATTCTCGGCGAGGCCTTCGGCAACTTCACCACCCTCATCACGAACGGCAGCGGCGTCTACTGCACCACTGCGCAAGAAGACAACGCTACAGGCGAAGCTCTGCTCCGCGCAGCCATCGACAAGCTGCTCGATTTCTCCCGTGTGATTGTCATGCGTACGGCGTCCGACTTCGATCGTCCGTACCCTGGTGAAGCGGCGACGACGAATCTGTTCTGGGCGGAGCAGGGAGCTTTTGGGCCTGCGATCGAGAATATTTATCTGGCGGGGATTAAGGTGGTGAATGGGATTTTGGATGGTTGGGATGGGCAGTTTGCGAGGGGTATGAATGCGAGTAATTATGTTGGAGATATCTTTGGCTCGTTGAAGGGATCGATTGAGCCGGACTTTGGGCCTTATACTTATAACAACAGTGAGTTCGATCGGATGCCGGCCGTTGAAGGGCGGACCTGCTAACGAGATCCAACAGATCCAGTCAAGCGGAGCACGAAGAGCATGAGACGCAAGACCATGAAGCCGGTCAGGGTGTTGTAGGAGAAACAGGACGATCTAAGAGCCACGACTGGGATGACAACTACGATATGATGTTAGTTATACTTGAGGTCGCCTGTACAGTCTGTAGGCGACCAACCTAAAAAGTTCACGCCAGGAACCGCTTCCTCCTCTACACGACCATGTTCGTCTCGTAGACGCATTCGATGTGTACATAAAAGGGTATAGATTCGTAACCATGCTTTGCACGGTCTTTAGACATATCAACATGTCAAATAGGAAGGCCCCGCTACGAAGGCGAAGTCTATCAACACCTCGTAACGACTTCTCACGCTTTAAACCTCCCCTGCCCCAGCGCACTCAAATACCCATGCCTCGTCAAACCCGTAGGATCGAACCCCTGCCCCTCACTCCCCGCCGCCTCGGCCAAGGTCTCCAATCCGCCAGCTCCCTGCGCCATCCGCTCTCTCTTCCTATTGACAAGCTCCCGCACAGCGCCATCCCAACCTTCACTCTCCGTCTTGCCCGCTAGCCCTCTGCCCTCGCCAAGTGCCTCAGACAGCTGATCAAGCCCACGCAGAGCTTCAGCCCTCGTCTTCGGGACATCGCACAATTCGCACAACGTCATAGCCGCTAAAGCACCAAAATGGTGGTTCAGCGGCGTCACGGGCGTCATACGGGAATTCAGCACTGTAGCGACTTTGACGGCGTGCTCGACCATCTCCACCGGTTCAGTGGTGGGGTTGAGGCGCTTGATGAGGAGGTGGCAGTGGTGGTAGCTGAGGTGGACGAGGTTGAGGGAGCCCCAGACGCTTTCGACGGATTCGCGGAAGCGGTCGATCTCGCCTGCCAGTGTGAGGCCGAGGAGGGCTGAAGCCGGATTGGTGGGCGCCATGACATCTGTAGAGGGCCTTTTGGTTGTGGTGAGGATTGCGGCCAAGTGGCCGACGATGAAGGAGAGGCGCGCGAGATGGTATGTTGACTCTCCTAGCAGCATCTGATCTTCCGGTAGCAGAACGACTGAGTTCTCAGGAAGTTTGAGCAAGTCTGCCGTACTGCTCGCGTGCCATCTGTCAAGGATAAACAGCACCCACCACACCCGCCGAGCAAGCCGTTCCTCGCTGTCTCTGTCGCCGTCGAGAAGTGATTGCGAGGCTCCAGTCCGAATGACGTTGATCTCTAGCTGCCCAGCCACACCCGCCGCTCTGCCGAGCCACTCTGCACGGCTTGGTCCAGCTTCGCCTCGAATCGTGGCTGGGCCGTGGTTGTCGCATTCTAACGCCATGAGTAACAGCGTCTGCAGATACACCAAATTCGTAGCGTTTGTATGAGAGCTGGGGTTGTCGAAAGGATATTTCGCAAGCAACTCGGCAGCCTTCTTAATCGCTTGTGCGTAGTTTGCGTTCGGCGCCAGAGAAGTGGTTGGGAACGTGCGCATCAAGCAGTCCAGCGCAGCCAGAAAAGCATCTCGTAGTGATCCTGGACACTCGCCCAGACGCTGGCGCAGACGGTGCTTGCTGTTGGGAAGCAGAGGGAAAGTCTGGTGGATGATGCGATAGTATTCATTGATGATCGATTCATCCCAGTCGAAGTTGTTGATTGCCGGCCCAACCTCTTCCGCAGCGCGATGGTTGAGAGCTGTGTCTTCTTGCGTGGTAGCGGGCGCGCCGTGCCTCCAAAATGGCTGCTGGCCTGACTGCTGGCCCATCTTTGCCGTTTGAGGCTGGTATGGCGGAGCGTAATAGAGCTGTTGCTGAGGTGGCTGAGGCGGATACTGCCCTGGCTGTTGGTGCTGTTGATGCTGCATTGGTGTCTGAGGTTGACCGTGTGCCATCTCCGACGTGGCATGCGATCTCTTATCACCGACTCTTGGGTCTAGTATTCCCATGCCATCATGCATATTCTGCACTTGCTGCATCTCCCTCTGTACCCGGCGCACCTCCTCTCGTAGGCCGTCGTTGACTTCCGGATTACCACCAGGACCAACCTGCTTCTCCAGCGTGTTCAGACGCTCCGCCAGCTCTTTGATATAGCCTTTGCTGGGCCCGCGCTTCATGGGCTGCCTGCTGAAAGCGCACCTAGCGCCTGTCCGCACGCAGCTCGAGCACGGCTGGTTGGCCGTTTCGTCCGAGGCATCGCATCTGATCTTCTTCCTCCTACACTCGTCACATGCCCTGCTCGTCTTAGTCCTAGGGGTGTTCCGCGTAGACTGCTCTCCGCCCGCCTGTTGTACAAACGGTGACGGCGGTAGTGGAAGTCCTCCGCCGTTCTGATATTGCGGTTGCTGAGGACCCTGATGCTGCTGCTGCTGCATCACCGGCGGATACTGACCGAAGCTGCCTATCATGCTTGACAGCTCCTCCCGTAGTTGCGAATCATCTTGCATTGCGCCTTGCTGTTGCGGTCGCTCGTCAGCGTTCGCGCCGGGACCGGCATCAGGCGCATTCTGTCCTTCATGCTGATGTCGCTGCTGCTCATGCTCCGCCTGCGGATTTTGCACAGGTTGCTGAGAGTAGAATGGCAGAGAGCCGACGTTCTGCTCGCCGGATGCACCGCTGGGGGACGGGTATCGTTCGCCGGACATGCTGGGTGGTGCGGAAGGTGTTGTAGAGTTGTTAAGTTCTCAACCTTAGCACTCAATCACATTGCACCCGTAGATTCCGTTCGCATTCGAAAGTGGTGCAAGTCAAGGCGTTAAAAGAACATGACGTGAAGTCGAAGTCGAAGGCATTGAAGGCAGGTGACAGCCATCTTTGCGACAGCCTCCTCCCACTTCGCTAGCGCCATCATGCGGGAGACGATCGATGCACGCCATTTCGGCCAACGACCTCGTCGTCCAATCCAAGATCGGTGGACGAGTCGAAGTAGCTAACTGTACAGAAGTCAAGATGGTCTACAATATGGTATGGAGGCTCCAATACGAATTCGCGGTCCGGTCGGTACGGAAAAACGTGTTGACGGTGCCCTCGATTCTTGGATACAAGAGGTTATGTGTGCGGCAGTGGTATCATCGCAAGGCTACGGACAGCGATGTTCTGGCTCACAAGAAGCAAGAGATGCACGCATAAAGCACATCAGGTACTCTTCGGCGGAAACAACAACCTCCCCTCCATACCCCCGTCAACCATAACATTCATCCCATTAACATGCCCGCTCAACGTCGGACTCGCCAGCACAGCAACCTGCCTCGCCACATCCTCCGGCTTCGCGACCTTCTGCAACGGCGTCGTGGCAAGCGCTCGCTCCACGAACGCCGTGTCCTTCAACGCATTCTGCGCGAGAGGCGTGCTCACCCAGCCAGGGTTGACGCTATTGACCCGTCCGCGGGGAGCGATGGCGACGATCTCGTTCTTGAGGGTGGGTGTGAGTCCGTACATGAGGGCAGATTTGGCGGCGGAGTAGTCGCCGTGGTTCGCTTCGCCGAATTTGCCGGCGGTGGAGCCGATGAAGATGATGGTTGCTGCGTCTTTGGTGCTGTCGTCCGCACTCTTGAGTACACGAAGGTATGCGCGGCAGAGTAGAAATGGCCCGGTGAGATCGACAGCCATGGTGTTGCTCCACTGCTCCAGGTCCATGTCGACGATGTGCTTGTTGTCCTCCGGCCAGATGCCATGATTCACCACCAGCACGCTTACTGGGCCTCCGTTCTTCTCTGCCGCGTTAGAGAGTAGCTTGTCAACAGACTTCTCATCGCGGACGTCAGCTTGAAGAGCAACAATGTCGGTTGAATTGGCCAGCTCCCCGATGCGAGAGTTATAGTGGGCGGTCACGCGTGCTCCAAGTTGGCGGAATGTATGGACCGTCTCCAGGCCTATACCTCCCGCAGCGCCGGTAACGAGAACGTGTACTCCTTTGAGGCCGAAGTCCAGAGACATCTTGATAGAAAGGGAGACGAAGACGAAAGATCGTTGGTACTGTGAGAAGAGTCGTTTCCAGTCGAGGGTGTTAAACTTATGGATAGACGAGAGGATGATTCTTGTGACGAGTGATACTTCGTGACTCTGCTAGAGCTGCTTTGCATAAAGTCAGAGACCACAGAGATCGTTCTGTTCGATGGCCGCATGCTCTGTGTGGAGGGCACAGCGCTACTGCCATTTGAGGAAGGTAGAAAGCGGCTTGCCCGAGCCAATGAGGCTTCTTCTATCCAGTCTGGTATGGTTCGTACATGATTTCGTTCCCCAGTTTAAGGTTGGAACTGTCTTGGAGACATTGTCCTCAGACGGAGCTTACATAGATTTGTTCTCATACCGGAAGGGTTGAAAGCCTTCAGTAAGGATGTCCGGCTTTTCTTCCCAAAGTTCCATAATCAATTGGCCGAAGAGGCCGTTAGCCCATGTAAACCTGCCCGGGGCGTCAGCGAGTGTGTTCAAAGAAGCCGAAGAGTCTATCATACCACTGCCGTGTCCACTGCGTCTCGTCATTGCTATCCACACTTTCATGGATCAGTCCCAACCCGCTGGTGGAGCCCACGACCTCCCTGATGGCAGCGAAGATCTCCCAGTAATCATCCGTCGTGAAAGCCTGCATGATCAAAGACATCGGCCACACTGCACACGGTCTGATGTGCGGGCTGCCCACGCCACTGATGACACTTCCTTTGCAGTACCACGGATTCATCTTGCTGAGCACGAAATCGCGAGTTCGCAGATACAGTGGATCGTTCCTGTCAACATACCCCAAGAACGGCGCAGAGAGCAGCGAAGGGATGTTGGCGTCATCCATAAGATTGCGACCGCCATATCCATCGACTTCGTAGGCGTAGATCTTCTGCCCAGTGGGCGACCTCACGATACCCCACTGCTCGATCCCACCACGAATGTCGTTCGCAAGGTCTCTCATCTCACCCGCCAGGCCTTTCGGTGCGTTTGGAAGCTTGGCCATGATCGATGCGGTCGAATCCAAATAGCGGGCCATCATCATGTTTGCAGCGATTCCAAAGTCGTAGATTGCGGAGTCGTCGCTCGGTCGAAAGGGAGAACGGACCAGCCCAGTGTAATTGACTGGACTGTTGAAGCCATTGTTGCCTTGGGTGCCAGCAGCAGACATGGTATACGACTGGAAGGTGTACGCCGGAGGGATCCACTCGCCATCCGGACCGTAGGTTGGTCTTTGCATGTCTTTGGCTGCATTGAGGATGGACTGTACAGCAGGGATCCATTGGAACTTGCTGAAGAAGTCAAGGTCCTGCGTTCTGTTGTAATAATCATGGCTCAGTTGAAGGAACCCACCCCAGTCCTGCAGGAGATTAGCAATGCATCCTCGATAGCTCGTAATGGCTGGGGCAATGGCTATACAAGGCACTTTCCAGGCTGCAAAGTACATGCGCTGGATTTAGAAGTGAGAAGGAGAGCTGACTCACATCTAACTCAAAGTTGCAGGTGAACACAACATTCACATCGTAAGGCGGAGTGACCTTATACCTCGCACCATTGGTTCCAGCGTTGATACCAGCCTCTTCTGGTGGCAGGAAGGCGTTGCAGTATGGAAACTGGATGAGGTACCGAGCTTGCATGTTCAGCGTCCCTCGAAAGACAGATGCAATGTCGTCGGTCTTCTGTTTGAGAACAGCCTTGTAAGGGGCGATCTGGTTGGCAGAGTCTCGAACCCTTTCGTGCGTAACAAGGGGCCTCAGCATGTGTCTTAGAAAGTGGTTCTGGAGGCGGACATGAACTCACCACATGGCGTCAATATCGCCGGTAATCACAAAACATAGTTCCTCGTCACTGTTGTTGCTGGCCGTACCACGCCATTTAATTGCCGTGTCAAGCGTGTTCGGAAAGGTATTCTCGAACAGACGAAAGAGATCTGGGTCCGCGATCACGTCCTTGAGCTTCGTGATGGCCTTCTCAACTCCACTTGAGTTGAATGTCCGGCATTCGGGACTCGGTCGCATGTAGCTGAGCTTGTGGCCACCCGTGGAGAAGGGCTCGTGGTACTCTTGCGAGTATCGGGAGTAGCTTGGACATTCTGCAGTTGATACACCTATGAGTAGCACCAGGGGGAGAAGCCATCGGCCCAGTAATCCGGCCATTCTGAAGGCTATGACTTCACCGTCAAGGAGCGGGAGATGTCATCGACTCGCAAGCGGTCCCTCGAAGTTCATACCAAGCCAGGCCGGTCCTGGCGGAAGAAGTAGACGTCACACGCGTGCAGGAGGGAACGCGAAGCCCATCTCAAAGGACGATCCGAGCCAGAAAGGGTTTAGTCTTTAACGGCCTGGGGCGGCCCGGCAGATATGCTTAAGCTAATAAGTATAACTGCTGGCGATGTGACAACAGTTCACCAGTTCCACCTTCCCAACGCTATATATCATCGTGCGTTATCGTATTAAGACCGCTGAGTAGTTCGCAGCAGCCGATTAGACAGAGACAGCTACCTGCTGCCTCCCATGTGGTTGACCACTCGCGCTAAGGATGCCGCTATTGAGCGGCCAAGATCATCCTTCAGCCTGCGCACCCCTGTATGGATCTTAAAGCTCTTTCTTGCCCTCATTCTTTCCTCTCCTAACATATACGACGAGTGTCGGAGCCAAGGTGGCTTATCCGATTGACTATTTGCCACAATTCAATCGATCTCGCCTTGGAGGGCTTCTGTTTAATTATGAGCCTTCTACTTAGCCTACCCGCCGAGTTGCTGGACAACATCGTTGAGCTAGTCGTCGAAGATGCCCGGCTACCGCCCCTTACCATAAAGGCTGCTCACCAAACTCGGATGAGAGACGAAGACATGCCTTCCGGAAGGATCCATGGGTTCCAAAGCAGGAGCTTCGGACCACGCCATGTTCGTTACGAGAGAACGGAGACAAGAGCGAATGCATCGGGACTGCTACTTGCTTGCCGCCAGACTCACAAGCAGACCAAAGACGCCCTTGCTCGTTTGTACCCAAACGGTTTTACATACTCCCTAGATGTCATGGTGATCAATGAGACTGAACTATGGCCAACCTGGCTGCATGTTCCATCAGTTGCGAAGCGCATTTCAGAAGTCAAAGTCAACTTCCGTGTGTATGACGCCGAAGAGGACGATGAAGCTCACTGTGTCGTGCGCGAGGGTGGCGGCCATGAAAGCTTGGAATGGTGTTTCTGGTTCCTCCTCGAGTGTTTTCTTCGATGCGGGCCTGCGAATCCGCCGGTTGCGTCCCATGATGAGCCATACCGTAGCGATTCTATCTCCTGCATCGAGGACGTTTCAATCGAGTTCTCTACCGGCACTCCTCCGTCAAAGCAGTCTGCTTCTGAAGAGGATGAAATTCAACAAAAGCTCGTCGGCGCGTATCGCAAACGTCGAAATAAGATTGCCGACCACATTATCCATAAAACATACGAGCTGATGTCAATGGGTTATCACGAATCCGAATATGGCAAACTGTTATATGAGCGCATCGGCGACATGAGAGCAGGCGGCGAAGGTAGGGACACATGGGGCTTCCAACTTGGCGAATGGCTCGGGGAGATGCACCCACGGCCTGATCGCGGACAAATAGATGACACCACAACGACGTTCGGCCATCTGCCCGCGGACTGCAGATTGAGAAGTGCTTGGAACTGGAAGCATAGCACGGTGCAACGGCGCATCAGTCTGGGTTTGCACATTCCTGATCCGTTCGCTTGGCCAGGCAGTCAGCAATGGCGCCATTGGAAGAACTTGAAAGATGGCCGATCCGAAGGCAATGCCTGCGGACGCTCGTGTTATTGCGATTACGGAGGTCTCGACGAAAAGTTGATTGAGGGCACTACAAGGGGTAGAGAAACCACAATCCATGGTGGCCCACCAAACGCTGAAGAGGCTTCGGGCGAAATATGGTGGGAAGAAGCTTAGTGCCCGTGACTTTGTGCTTGTGCAATGCACTTACGTTGGGAACTTGACTGTCGTTTTGTGCGAGCAAGAAATATGGCAAGGCGCAGCATTTCACGCAAAACTGCCTCGAGAAATGCTTCACATTATCACCACGTTGCTCATGCTCATTCATCACAAGAACCCATTCACACCATCCGCCCCTCTCACAGCACAAGCAACATGCAAAGGCAGCAGACTTCCATGCTCAGTACCCAGTCTCCTCATCCTTCCAAGCAATGCCAGGCCTCTGTACATCCGCAATACTTCCCTAAGGGTCATCTCCGCCTGCCTAGCTGGTCCTTCATCAACTGCACCGCCGGGCCGGACGCGGATGTCCCAGTGCAAGCTGATAGCCATTGCTTTCAGCGGCGTAGCGGTGCGTGTGGGGGCTGCATTGCCTCTACGGAAGAGTAGGCCCTTGGCAAGAGGGTTAGGCATGGTAGGCACTGTATTGGCAGCTGTTGAGCCCGGTGTGGCGGAAGAAGATGTAAATGCTGGGGAGAGAAGCATGCCCCAGCTCTCATCCGCGGTGTCAGTGAGGTGTGCGTCTGGGTCATTCTCAGAAGCGGCAGTGGGCTCAGCCGGAGTAGGTGTGGGTGGAACATGGCCCTGACCGCTCGCGTCTGGCGATACCGTCAAGCTTCCCGGTTGTGGCGTCGATCCAGGCGTGAGAAACCCTTGTCCGGCAGTCTGACCTGTTTGCTCACTGCTCCCCGCCGGAAGCGGAGGCGTAAGATGAATTGGCGGACTGTCATCCACTGCTATGAGCGTTACATGCATGACCTGCTTCTTGACCTTGGAGATCGCAAGAGCTCTCCAGCATTTCTGAATGCTAGGCGCGATGTGGGTATCAGCAACGATGAACACCCGCCAAGTCACCTCCCTTGCAGCGATGATCTCGCAGGTCCTGTCCCAGACCTCTGCGGCAGCATCTTTGAAGGATCGGCCGCGAAGGCAGAATGTAGTGGTCATTTGGTATCGACCAGTACTATCGAGCCAACAAACTGCCAGCCATAGCTTGTCTGGACTCAGGGAATAGGCGAGGTGTAGAACAGAGCCTTCGTGCATTAGGTCGCTTGGCGGATCAGCCGTGAGCTGGAATGCTATTCTCTTGGGCGAGACAGATGACAGCTCAACCGCGGGCGCAGCCATGATGGACAGCGCAGCTCCAATGTCAGTCGAAGCTGCCGTTTTGGATGAAGGCGGACATCGGTTGTACACTTCCATTGCGAGGGAGACGTATTGCGCACTGTCCAGCACCACCAAACCATCTGGCGACGCGAGTAGCGAGATGGGTATGATTTGGAGCACGATGTCGCTGCGGGGAGCCTTCTGTGACGCTTTCGAGGTTGAGGCGCGACAATATCTGAAAAGCCGCCAATAGCAAGCACAGAGAAATTGAGTCGACCAGTCAGTCTCGAATGGGTCGACAAGAAGAATGACAACTGATTGATTAGGGTGTTCGCGCCCAGCAGGCTCGATCGCTTTGCCAATCTGTTCGCAAGCCGTTCGATAGCTGTTCATCGCAGACTCAATGGGTGGGGCGTCCGCAGTATCGCGAAACTTTAAGACTCCGTTCTCATACGACAAATAGGCAGATCCATCCTCCTCATCGCCAGGATCCGGAAGTGAAAGAGCATCCTCGGGTTCACAAATACCCAGCTTGCAACTTTCGTATGCCCTTGAGAAACTCCGCATGAAGTCTTGTGCGGAGCTCGCCAGATCCGCGTTATCTGGTAGGACGATGATGCTGGTCATGTCCTTGGCTCCATTGGCGGGTCCAAGACTCAAGGCATTCCAGAAGTCAACGGCGGGCGGTAGCATCTCCCAGGCGTCCGCACCACGCTGGACGCGCACGTACGGTGGTGGAATGGGAAAGAAATCGGGGCCAAGCTGCATGCTGCCTTCTCGATATGGCATGCGCGGCTGACTCATCTGAGGGGCTTTGCTATTGGCAGCTATGGGGCGTGGCGGTGGCTCTTTGATCAAAGCCAATTTTGCAGGGCCACAGTCTTGTGCCGAAGGGAGAATGTGGTCGAGTGCAGTCCTGACAGCGGTAGCTACGGAGGCCTCAGTAGACTTGTGATACGGGTCTGCAGCCGGGCCCATAGTCTTGACAGCAGCCTTAATTGCACCGGTCGAAGAAGATGCTTGCTCGCAGACAAGTTGTGCTACGTATATCAGCTCAGGTTTCGTGAGCGCCAGCACCTTTGCAACGTCGACTGATGCGGAGTTCCACTTCCCATTGACGCTGTTGTGGCGGACAAAGCGGCTAGTAGATGTACCTGTCGCATCACGGTGTGGCCGGCGCATGATGCTTGTTGTAAGCATCTGCATCTGCCGATCATCGACAATGTTTTCGTCGTCCATTCCGGATGCGTCGTCAAACCATCCTTGGGCTTGAGGCCCGGTGAGCTGCAGCTGTCCTTGCATGGAGGTCCTCTTCCTCTTCTTCGACTCCCACGGCAACTTTGGCGGCATGTTGTCGTCTTCACTCACGCTCGTCATGGAACCGTAGGAGTCATCTTCACTCGAAGAATACATATCCGTGTCCGCATCGTCTGGGCTGGTAGAAGGCTTAGACCGCTCTTTCTTCGATTTGGAGGGGAGGGATATGTTTGGTCCATCTGGTGACGACTTTTGGGCACGAAGCTTGTTCGGAACTGTATATCTGTCGGAAAATGTAAGACCTTCGTTGAACTGAACTGGATCGAATGTGCTGCGGTGGTGTGACCGGGAGGACAGCCCATCAGCTGACATTGCACTAGCCGGTACAGGCGGTGGGAAGAGTCTCTCTTTGATGCCAAAGGGGCTTAGAGGTTTCTCGGGAGGGTGAAGAACAGGCGCAGGCGACTGAAATGGTGGAAGAGGGCTGTCTTTTGCCGGAGGCTCTTCGTGGACCATGACTGGTGAGTCAGGCACAGTGTTGACAGTCGGAGGATCCGGTAGAGATTCCGAAGGCAACAGGTTCGGACTGCGCGGCGTAGCATCGGTGCTATTCATGACCATATCGGTAGGAGGTTGGTGAATATTGTCGTCTGCTCCAGCAGCGTGTTCCTCGACCATATCAGTGTCTTTGGTGCCTTCTCCGCCTTCAGTCTCCTCGTCTGGCTCATCGAAGTAATCAAAGTCCTCATCTCCAACTTCGTTAGTACCGAAGTCCATCTCTGTTATGTCACCGAACAGATCGTCACTGTGTGGTTTATATGTTGGCCCCTCTCTGGCGGACTCCATACTGTTGCCTCTTCCAGCATGATCAGCATCTGCAGGCAATGCTGAGTCCTCCTCCATGGCCGTCGAATCGATCTGCATGGCTGAACTCAGACTGTCGGAAGTTGGATGAACCGGCAGATGCCCAGGCACTAGCCCGTCAGGTGGAGTAGGGTAGATTCCAGCTAAGGCGGCCTGCTGGTCGACCTGGCGTTGGTTGAATGGTGGCGATGTGGCTATTGGCGTTTCTGCTATCGCAGCTGAGCTTGACGCAGTGTTGTCAATCATGGCCGTATCTTTGGCGGGGGTAGTCATGTCTCGCGTCGTCACGTCCTTAAACCACCCTTCCGCAGCGGCAAAAGGATCTCTGAATCCTGCCTGCGTGTAAGATGGGTTGTTGAACCAGTACTGCCATTCGATGTCCGACGCTGAGCTCAAGTCTGGGCGTGTCGTGGGCCAGTGCGCAAGACATAATCGTTCAGGCCAGATGAAGTGCTCGGTGTTGTTTGCACCCGACAGCTCCACGACAGACCATTTATCCTCGGGTGATATCTCGATGCATTCTGCCAACAGAACATCCGAGACACTCTGTTTCCAGTGGGCGCCTCGAATGATCTGCCTATCTGCGGTGGTTGGTAGAGGGTCCTTCGTATCACTCTGTGCAATGAGCCTTGCTTTTACGCCGCTCGGCGCTAAGAAGACTTCGCTGCCAGGTAAAGCGCCGAAGAAGTGTAGAGGGCGAAGATTGGACGGGTATTTCGTCCATGAGACATACATCGCGCCGCTCTCAGTCATCCGAGTGTGCAGCTTGATAATTGTGGCAGTGCCGTTTGACTCGCTTGCTTCCTCGACCGCAGGGCTCAGCAGCCACTCACAAGGACCGGCGTGCACCATTCCATGGCCCATGGCAAACAGGTAGGTCGTAGAGCCTTCTACTGCCTCCAGTAAGATATCCTTGACCTCCACACCATTGCTCGTGTCTAGAGGCTGTGTATCGCGGACCAGGCCCTTCTCTTGCACAGTCAATGGCAGATCCTGCAGTTCTGCCGCATGGAGGATGTCTTCATCGGTCTGTCCAAACACCCAGAGTCGATTCGGCTGAGCAGAGCAGACGATGTTGCGCCTTCTGAGCTCTCCAATAGCCCTTCCTAGCGTATCTTGCCCGAATTCCTGCTCTGGATAGGTGTAGTGCGTGTAGTACCAGTCCATGAGTCCCTCTACTACTTTGACATTCGTCGTACATGCTTTTAAGAAGTCGTTGCCGTACATGGCTTCTGATATCCGTCCGCTATGGGACGTATCGATGGTGGGAACGTCGCGGAAGGGTCGGTGGGCTCATTGGCTTCGTTCAAGAGTAGCACGAAGACTGAGACTTCAATACCGGCTGCAATGTATGTGAATATTGGCGGTGTGGTCGATATAGCACGACCTAGTGTCGTGAGAGATGAGGTCTTGGAGTCGAGGCGGGAGCAGCCGGGGCTTCATCAAGAACACTTCACTTCACCTCCTTACGGACAGACGACACCTCGACACAAATAGCGACACGGCTGTGATTAGGTCCATAGGTAGGACTCGGTCATCTTACACATCCCTCTATGTATCCAATGACAAGGTCAAGAATATAGCGTATGAATCAGCACATCAAGACATTAACATGAGCTCTTCTGGCGGCGACATTGAGCGGGATATGGATGTGGGAAGGCCTTTTGTAGGCCTGAATAGCTTAAGTACCGTTTGCATTCCCCGCTTCGAGTGCATTGCATCTTTCAACGCTTTCTGCATCATCCCGTGCCGCCTGCAACCGAGCAAATACCATCATTAGAGATACTTCCTCGTCTTCTCAACCACATACTTCGTCATGTCCTCCGGGTCCGAAACATACGGGAAGTGCATACCAGGTATGACCGAGATCGGGATTTCCAGCTCCACAGCAGTGACGATATTGTCAAAGAACCCAGCGGTGGGTGTCGAAGCGCCAATTGACCAATCCAACGGCTTCCCCTTCAGCTTCTCCTTGTCGACGGGAAACGAACATCCAAGCGAGCGGATGTAGCCTCGTGCCCACCTTGAAAAGTTATGCCAGATGCGGTTGAGAGCCTCTTCGCCCAAGCCTTCCCATGCAGCAGAATTGTCGCCGAAGTAGGTTTTGGGCATGTTGGTTGCCATGGCGTTGCTGAGTTCTTCGTCCGGGAGATCAAGCAAAGCCAGCAGCGGTGGTATCGCATAGGTTGGCACTTCATGCGCAAGTGCATTGCGGATCCGAGTTGGATAGTCGGCAACCAGAGCCAGCACTGTCGAGCCGCCTGAACTGCAGCCCCAGATGGTGGCGACGTCAATGTTCAATGCATCCATGATAGCAATGACATATGATGCCAGCTTCTGAGCTGTTATGTTCTGGTACGTCTCTGGAGGAGCTTCGCGGGATCTCGACAGCCCTGGCTATTGAACGCAGAATTAGAATCACCCCGGTCGGGTCTCACGAGTCTCACGGCGGCCGCTATGTCCAAGGCCAGGTCAAAGGCGGACCCTTAAAAGCTAAACATGCCTTCGAGGCAAATTCGGCCAGGAAACTCGCGTAGCTCTTAAGCCTGAGACACAGCGGCGACGTGTAGAGGGGTGGTTGTAGGATCGGTTACATACCATGTCAAAGGTCGTCACTTTGAACCCTTCGGCAGCAAGCAACGACATTGGCTTGTCGAACATTGTGCAGTCTCCTAGGCCATCTGGGATAAGGACGAGATCTGGCCCTGACCCTTCTTGCTCGTAGTACCAGTTGATGCCATGGTCGGACTTGATCGTGCCTGTGGTACGCATGTTGACTTGTAGTGAGAGGTAAGTGTCTAGCAATCTTGCCAAATCTCTACCAGGAGAGGTTCGAGGGCTATTATGTTGTAACCTCAGCCGCACAGGCGCGTGAGGATGTCTCCATGGCGTTGAACAGAGACCGGGAGGTGTTCCATCCGAAAGCCGCAGGAACAGCTCGGAGGAGCTCACCTCGTTGACGAAGGTGCATCCGATCTTCCCCCGGCATGTAGCCAAGGTGTTCTATGCAGTGAGATTGCCATGGCTGCCGGAAGCGGAAACTTGTTCGAGCTGCCAAAGCGGCGACGTTGAAGTGAAGAGGACCAGCCCTGGGAGACTTCCCCGCAGATATGAGTCTTGGCTCACATGCTAAGCTCTACGGCCCTCGCCGCGCGCTAGAGTGTCGATCTTCCGAGGCCGTTAGCAAAAAGTCTCGAACGGTTGCGCCAACCACACTATTTCACCTTCAACAAGATGAAGCTCACGACAGACTCGTCGGTGCCGGTGTACACCATCGCGGGTGAAGGCACGTCGCGACCGTTGCCAGAATGGCTGGCACGAAGGCGGAAGCGCAGTCTGAAGAAAGACAGCGAGTATGCAAACCGCGTGGAGCTGCTGCAGGACTTCGAGTTCGAGGAGGCCAGCCAGTGCGTGCGCGTGAGCGAAGATGGCGAGTGGGTAGTGAGTACAGGTGAGTATCATATTCCCCATACAGCGCGGTGGTGTATACCTGGGACTGATGCGCTGACAGTTGAATAGGCACATATAAACCCCAAATCCATACCCATTACCTCCCGCATCTCTCGCTCTCCTATGCCCGCCACACCAATACTATCAACCAGACGTTCCTGTTACTCTCCTCCGACTACAGCAAATCTTTACACCTACAAACCGACCGATGCCTGGAGTTTCACACTCCTGGTGGCTTGCATTACACCACACGAATACCACGATATGGCAGAGACCTTAAGTACAACCGACGGACGGCTGAGGCACTCATTCCGACAGTGGGCGTGAATGCCGACGGCAATGGAGAGGTGTTCAGGCTCAACTTGGAGGTTGGCCGGTTTATGAAGGGCTTCGAAGTAGATGTCGGTGGCGACGACTTTGAGTCTTTTGGTGGTGGCGCTCTGCAAGGCGGCATACGGACGGGCAGTGTCAATTGCGCTGCCGTAGCTGATGATTCGCACGGCCTACTCGCATTCGGTACCTCTCTGGGAACGGTCGAGCTGTGGGATTCGAGATCGCGGAATCGGGTCAGCGCTATCGGGCCTACCGCGCCAGCACCTGTGTTCGAGTCTGACATGGATATTAGACCGGAGATCACAGCACTGGAGTTCCATCCGTCTGGCCTCGATCTCGCCACTGGCAACAGCAACGGCATCGTGCACACGTACGATCTACGCTCGCCCGTGCCACTGCTTCGAAAAGACCAAGGATACGGCTCACCTATCGAAACACTACGATACCTCACGCCGTCAATCACATCATCAGCTGTGACACCGAACAAGCTTTTGAGCGCCGACCGAAAGTCGATCAAGCTCTTCGACTCTACCTCCGGTGACCTCTGGACATCAGTCGAGCCCGCGGTAGACCTCAATCACGTGGAGTGGGTGCCCGATTCAGGCATGCTGCTCACTGCCAATGAAGGGAGACAACAATACGCCTTCTTCATTCCGCAGCTTGGACCTGCGCCGAAATGGTGTGGCTTCCTGGACAACTTAGTCGAAGAAATGGCAGAAGATGGCGATGCAGACCCCAACGGTTTCAGTACTCGTTCCAAGTCTGGTGTTGGCGAGGTCTATGACAACTTCAAGTTCGTTGATCAGAAGGAACTTCGAGAGCTCAACCTGGATCACCTCATCGGCACCACGAATGTGCTGCGACCATACATGCATGGCTACTTCGTTCCGCAAGGACTATGGGAGCAGGCGAGACTGCTTGCAAACCCTGACATCATACTTCAGCAACGGCAAAAGAGTGTGCAGGAGAAGATTGACAAAGAGCGGGAGTCGCGGATTCGTGGGAATAAGAAGGTTGCAGTCAAAGTCAATAGACATCTGGCTGAAAGGCTTGCTGCGAGGGAGGAGGCAAATGAGAGAAGAAAAGCTATGCGATTGTTGAAGAAGCGAGGCGAGGACGCCGTGGACGCCGTGGACGCCGTGAACGCCGTGGACGAGGCGCCGCAAGAGGAGGACGCTGAAGATGATGCCGAGCCGCAGCAGCAAGCGAAGAGAACCGATCTCATGGCTGACGACCGCTTCAAGAAGCTGTTTGCGGACGAAGACTTTGAAATCGATGAGGCGAGTCGAGAATTCCAGATGCATAACCCTTCATCGGTACCGAATGGTGAGCTGAAGAAGCGAGGCGTCACGGCCGTGGAGGACGAGGCTATGCAGGATGTTGCGGGCTCTGACGATGATGAAAGTGGAAGTGACGAGGACGAAGATGCAGCAGCAGAAGCAGCCGCCTTGCGAGCACGCCAGCGTCCGCGCCGAGCAGAAGACAACGACGAGTCTGGCAATGGGCGCATCGGGAGCGTTTCGTACAAGAAGACGCCCGCTCAGCGGCAGCGGCAGAAGTCTGGTCCGAAGATGCAAGTCTCATCGTCGAATGCCGACTTGCGTAGGAGACAACAGGCCAAGCAATCGAGATCTTTTGGTGATCTGGCGACTTCGCTGCCTGCGCGTGGTGGACGGAACTCGGCTGAGAATGTCAGAAGTGGCGGCGTGGTGGGAGAGAAAGAGGTTACGTTCGCGCCGATGAAGAGCGGGAAGAATCTGAACATGAAGCAGCAAAGGCAGCGGGAGGTTGAGGACGGCGCGGCGGGTGGTAGGAAGGTGGCAAGAGGCAAGGAGAGGAGAAGTGCGAGTGGAAATACCTTTAGGAAGATGTGAGTTGAGGAACTCCAAGATATCCATTCTACTGATGTTCAGACCACCTCGCGGAATCTCTGTACATCACTTTCAAGTGCATACTTCTACCAAGCCTTATCGGCCGCTATAAACCACTACACCCCCAGCGAACGCCGAGCGAATGCCAAGCGCGCCACAGCGCCAGGCGGCCTCCACCTCAGGTGATGTACGCTCTTGGGTACAAAGGTAGGCTTTGCGTCGTTCCAACGTGTCGCCGGGTGGTGCATCCACCCCATCTTCTGTCGTGGAGTCATGGCCTCTCTCACGCCGGAGCAGATCAGACGATTGTTGTCGGCGGGCAGTCTTACCGTGGAACATGTCTCCATGACCCCGGAGACAAGAGCCTTCCTATCTCAACCGCACCGCATGGGACACGTCGCTCTCGAGCAGTCTACCCACCAGAGCCCCTCAGCTCAAGCTCCCCACGCAAGTTCCACGGGTCCGAAAGCACCGCAATACGTCCCTCTGCAAGCAGATCGTGAGATCAGGGTCCTCATTGTGAAGAAAGGCACCGGGAGCCAGCGTCTTCGATGTTCTCTCGAACGCCGTCCCTTGATCGGCGATCTCCCATACGAAGCACTGTCCTACACCTGGGGTGCGCCTATGCGGACCCGCTACTATGACAAGAACTTGGCAGGTAACCGGCACGAACGTAGTCCAGAGTCGTACCTGGCGGCGTTGATTGGCGGCTATGTGTGGAGTGCTTCCAACGGAAACGCCAGGCCTGATACGCAACTGGAAGATTTCGACGAGAGCGCACTTGCAGAGCCGCAGAAGGTCATGATTGATGGGGTGAAATGCGATGTCACTGGCAATCTTGCTTCAGCGCTGTTGCAGTTACGAGTACCTAGCGAAGACCGCGTGCTATGGGTGGATGCTGTAAGTGGGTATTCATGGGTAAAAGGGTTCTCCAAGACACAATCACACTGCAAGTGGCGCTCTGAGGCCTTTTCAACCCTCCCTTGCCATCGAGACATTTGCTGACCCTTTTACCCTTCGGTGCTTTAGGTCTGTATTAACCAGTCTGACATCCAAGAGAAGTCCGAACAAGTCAGTTTCATGGACACAATCTACCAGCGGTGCGAGACAGTTCGCATCTGGCTCGGACCTGCTGCGGATGGAAGTGACGTTGCCATGCAGCTCATCGAGCTTCTCTGGGCCTGGAAATGTGAATGTACCGATGGAGTATCGATGCTCACAGATTCCCCCACGCCGGAGATGCTATCCACAATCGAAGACCTGACCATACTCTTGATGCGGCCATGGTTCACGCGCCGTTGGACTGTTCAAGAGCTGGCATTCGCGAGCAAGGCGGTCGTTCATTGCGGTGCGAGGTCCGTCGAATGGCAGAAGATGGCGTATGCGATTTCATTTCTGAGAGATCACAGACTTGAGATCAATTACCTGCGGATCAAGAACTTACACATGGCTGTTTCGCCTACCTTGTATCGCAGAGGGTACCTGCAGACTCTTGCAGCGGAAACATCGCTGTTTGTCTGCGAGAAGATCATTCGAGCAAACCCTGTTCCTGGGCAGCAAGTCGAAAGGTTGGCCGATATCGAGACACTGGTCTGCGGTTTGCATGCTCTGCAAGTCTCAGCGGAGTATCCGCACGACACTATTTACGCTCTTCTTTCGCTAGCGAACGATACCACCAATGCGCCCGACCGATGGTACACCGATTACGCCAAGCCTGCATCCGACCTGTTCATCGAGTTCGTGGAATGGGCCATCGAGATGAGCGGGAGTTTGAACGTCATCTGCCGTCCATGGGCACCGAGTGGTGAAGGTCTGACGCTACCAACTTGGATCCAGCGACACCACCCCTCAGCTACACGCCACGAAGGTGGTGGAGATAGAGAGCAGGGCCGCGAGAGCCTTGTCGGACTGGGCAAGAAGACTAGGTTCAACGCATCTAAGAACATACCTGCTGCTGCCGAGATGGTGGATGTTGAGGGACTTGGCAAGACGCTTGGAGTGTATGGGTTCAAGGTTGACGAAATCGTGGAAGTATCTCCGGTGGCTCACCTAGGCTTGCCAGTCGCGTGGAAAGATCTCGTACTAAGCCAAAAGTTTACCTTGCCTGAACATACGCCAGCGATTGTCCCAGAGGAGGGAGCGGAAAATGGAGGTATCAAAAAGATGTGGCGCAAGTTCCACCGCAAGCACGATCGCGGCAGCAGGAGCATTGCCACTAATGTCGAAGAAAAGGACACACGCCAGGAGAGCTACGCCAACCTTGCCGACATCCTGGTCGCTGGTCAGGCAGGCGTCGATAGACTCACTCGTGCGCTCCGCGGACAGATGTGCGAAGCACTCTTCGCTGACACCAGCCCATACCGGCACAATGAAGAAGTCATCGATATCCTAGAAGTTCGAGGAGAAGCATCTCCCGCACCCTTGTACCCTCCTGATAGCGAGACGCCATTTCCGACACAGTATCTTCACGAGTTTCTACGTCGCATTGAGTCGTGCACTCGAAACAGAGCGCTCGCACGCACGAGCAGCGGCAAGCTGGCGCTGGTCGATCACCTGGTCGAGCCTGGAGATCACATGTGCATCCTGTTCGGATGTGATGTACCGGTTGTTTTGAGACCACGGCCTGCGTTGGATGCCGGCGTGCAGGCAGCGGCGGTGTCGCTTTTCGACTTTCGAGGGGAGGCGTATGTCCCCGGTATCATGGAAGGGCAAGCGGTGTCGGCGATGCAAGAGGCCGAACGGCATGAGGCTCCGACGACCACGAGATACCTGTTGCGCTGAAATCAGAAGGAAAACTGGAAGCTTGGTACAACCCGTGATACGCCTGGAAGCACCTTAGGTCCCAACCTGTGTCTGGTCGCCGCTTACCAAGCTCGTGTTGGGAATGGCGGGTTTGACGCCGACGCGGACGTTCGCCGAAGAGAGCTACTGGCGGCTGACCTCGAGTTTTCCGATATAATTGATGTCGTGCAGGTGATATCGGCGACTTGGCGCGAAGGACGCAGTGACGAGGATGCGAGAATGCGTCGATGCGAGACGTTCGACGTATGACGATGACAGCAAAAGTTTCCGACGAGCCACTCCAACACGCGAATCCCATCAAGCATCGATGGTGGATCAATCATGCCTGGTAACTGTACTGAATACACGTGGGTGGAATTGCTCACTTGGATCCGAATTTAATCAAACAATTCCGAGAGAGAAGAATGTCCAAAACTACGGTACTGTGCCACGAGGGCGAATACATCGGAGATGTCGAGACGGGCTGTCTCCATGTTGCCAGGTAAGTCCGACTACCTGCTGCAACCAAGTGCAGAACGCACAGGGCTGCGTATTGGTTCGGAACCTTTTGCGCTTTGACTGTCCGAGGGTGGAAGTTGTCAAGGCCTTGCACATGCGTAGTCGCCGATGTGCACTCGCCGTCTCGTTGAGGAAGAAGAGTAAAGGTCACATAGAAGTCACCGGAATGGAAGCATCCGGATCTTTACATGAAGCTGACAATATACGCTATATAAGGTTGCTGTTGAGAGCAGTCCGATCGTCTATCGTCCAAAATATACAGCATCATGGAACCAATCGTCCACCACATTCACGAGCCTGTCACCGGGACATGGCAGTACATCGTCTGCGATCCTCAGTCGAAAGTCAGCGTCATAATCGACGCAGTACTGGACTATAGCAAAGACAGTGGCATGATCCGCACTGCCTCCGCCGACCAGTTGCTTGAAGTCGTTACATCCAACGACTACATCGTCTCGCATATCCTCGAGACTCATGCACACGCCGACCATCTGACGGCCTCGAGGTATCTGCAAGAGGTACTGGCAGCACGTCAGCCAGCACACCGCCCTCTCCTCTGCATCGGCAATGGGATCAGCCAGGTTCAAGCTACGATGGGAGGCATCTACAATATCCAAGCCAGAGAGATGCAGGACAGCTTCAACCATACCTTCTCGGACGGCGAAGAGTTTTCAATTGGTAACCTCAAGGCCACCATCATGCACCTGCCCGGCCATACGCCAGACCACATAGGCTACCTCATCGGCTCGAACGTCTTCGCCGGGGACTCCATCTTCAACGCCGACGTTGGATCTGGCCGCTGTGACTTCCCCGGCGGCGATGCCGTTGCGCTGTACCGGTCAACGCAGAAACTATTGCAACTCCCGGGCCACTACAAAATCTACACCGGCCACGACTACCCTCCAAAGGATCGATGCGGCCCTGATGGTAAGGAGACGGGTGCTGTGCCATACACGACCGTTGAGGTGCAGAGCCGAGAGAACAAGCATGTCAAAACGGGGACGACGATGGAGGAGTTTGTGCGATGGCGGAGGGAGAGGGATAGCACGCTGTTGGAGCCAAAACTGTTGCGTCAGGCGATGCATGTAAATGTGCGAGGTGGTCGGCTGCCTGCAGGACCTGTTGAGGGCTTCTTGATTGAGCAGAAGCCTGCGGGTGTTCGAACGGCTGCCGCATGATGGTGGGAGGTGTACGTTTATCATATGAGATGCACAAAGATAGCACTTGGAATAGCACAGTCAAATCTGCATCGCAAGCAGCACATCTCAGTCGATGCTTTGCGAATCCAACCCAAAGCCGTGGCTTGTAGTTTCGCGAGTCACAACGTGGGGAAAGAAAAACCAATTGTGAAGCGCGGAAGGCGTGCTTTGTACATACGCTGAGTGCACGCAGCGAGCGTGCGCTGTGAACAACAGTAGCGAGCTCTTCTTCGTATCTACACCCGTTCCGTGAGGACTTGTTCTAATGCCGTCTTTGCGCCAGCGAGTGTATCCCATGTCATGCACACATGTCCCAAGCACATGCCAGGACATCAACCCACCCCCTTACCCTACCTCATGCCAGCCCCAACGCCTTCCGATTCTTATTCATAGCCTTCTTCAACTGTTTCTCGCGCTCCTCCACCTCCTTCCTCGCCACACTCAACTGCTGCTCCAGAAATGCCATGTTCGGCATCGCCACACCGGCCTGCGCAGCCGCACCATCCACCGCTTGCCCCTGGGCCATCTGTGCACCTGTCACGCCCATTCCGCCGACAATGCTACCGGAAGGCACCGCCCCAGCACTTGGCGGCGGTGTAGCCGGCGGCATGACGAACTCGTTGATATACCTACTCGCCTCATCCACCAGGAACGCGCCCTTCCTCATCGTGCTCTGGTCTTGTACCATCTGCTCCATCACGCTCACGCCTCGACCGCTAACGTTCTCGAACTCGCGCTCCACGGCTCTGAGGTCCACATCTGGGAACACAATCTCGTTCTGCGGTTTGCTGGGCTTGAATCTGTAATCCTCCGGCTTCCCGTACACCGCCCTTTCTAACTCGAGAAGCCGCTCCTCCTGTTCTTGAGGGAGAGCGCGGACATGGGTGCCGAACGGCGTGACATAGCCGCGATCCCAGATTCGGTTATCGGTGCCGCCGTAACGATGCGCGGGAACGGCGCCGGACAGCAAGGCGCGGACGTTGTCGAGTGTAAGGTTGAGCTTGCCGTCTTCTTGTCTGTACGCGGCAAAATCCTTGGCTGTGATGGGCTGGGTCGGTTTGTAGTGGGCGGAGGTCGGGGGTCGGAAGAGGGAGTCGAGGCACTTGAAGGTGTCAGGATCGCTGGTCTTGAGATCGGCGACGATCTGGGCGGCGCTCAAGGTGGGTGTGGGAGGCGGAGACGGCTCGCCAGGCGACTGCAATGGCAGTCCTTGGCTGGCTGGCACCTTCGTTGGCGTTGCTGGCTTGGAAGCCTTCGCCTCCTTCGCAGCTGGCTCCGTCTTCACCGCCACAGGTGGAGTCGAAACCTGCTGCGGTGTGACCGGCCGGCTCGCTGTGGGCGTGGACTCTCCCGTTGCAGTCGCGGCAGCCGCAGGAGCTTTGGGTTTCGGTGGCTTCGGTTCCTTCTCCTTCTTCGTTTTCTTCTTCCGACTGACGATGGCCTCCTGAGCGGGCTCTTCTGGCGCAGTTTTCGTCACTTCTTCAATATTCCCCATCACCTCCTCCACCATCTTCGCGCGCCGTTCCTTCTTCAGCTGGTTCTTCGTCTTAGCCTTGACTGGCGCGCTGCCGACCTTGCTGCTCCCAGCCGCGGGCGGCGGCGAGTTCGCCCGCGACTGCGAAGCAGACGTCATGGACAAATTGTCCGAGACGGAGACATGCTCGCTTGAAGGTGTCCCGGGCGGATGGATAGAGGCCACACTGGGCTTGCGGGAAGGCGCCTTCGCAGGAACCGGAGGTACAGCAGGTAGTGGCTCTTTTGGAGTCGTTACACCCGAGGGAGGGGTCTCGGTCTTTGGTGTAGCCACTACGCGCAAAGTCTTTGGCGCGGCTTTAACAGCTGGTGAGGCGACACTAGGAGACTCTACTTTGGAAGTGGCTGGTGAAGCTGCTACTTGCTGCTCTTTGGCTGGCCCCGGGGTCTCCGTTGCCTTCTTCGATGATGGTGCGACATTGTCATCCTTGGTGGCCGCAGAGATGTCGAGCTTGCCAGGTGGCTGCTTTCGCTTCTGCTGTTGATCGTTCTTAGGAGCTTCCGCCTTTCGTGGTGTGGCGGGCGCTGCTTGCGTACTGGACGACTGAACGGTCGCTTGACCTTTGGCAGCGGGTTGTGTGGCTTTTGATACAGGAGGCGCAGTCTTCTGCGTCTGCACGTTTGTTTGCTCCGCTGCTTTTGGCGGTGCGACCTTTGCGCGCGCTGCATTGTCAGTAGACGGCTGCTTTTCTGCATCACTTCTACCAGACCCCATCTGCGGCAAAGCAACGTCTGTCTGCGCCGCTTGCTTGTTCGAAACATCCTTGACCTCTGTTTTCGCCTCACCTTGCGCTGGCGGCTCTTCCTTGTTCGTTGCACCCGCCTTAGGAGCCTTCGTGGGCGTCTCCATGTCCTGCTTAGCCTTCACATCTATTTTGGGCGTCACCGTCGGCGTCACAGCCCGAATCGGAGTCGCAGGTCTCAACGGCACGGCGGGCATGATTTGACTACTCCCGATCCGCCTCAAACTTGCTCGACTGCTTGGACGGGACGGGACACCTTCGAGCGCGGCAGGGACAGCGGTTGCTGGCTTTGTCGCACTTGAGGCCGCCGTGGTTGACGACACAGGAGCAGCTGAAGATGATGCAGGCGTAGCCGCTGGGCTGCCTACAGCACCAGGATCCACGGCCGCACCCTTGGGCACCATGCCAAGCCCACCAAGCTCACCAACCGGCTTCGAGAGTCCTGGCGGAGCAACAGGTGTGCCTCGTCCACTTGCAAGCTCGCCTCTGGCATGTGCTTCGAATCCAGGTGGAACTGGTGGTGTCGATCTGCCGAGAGATGAAATGCTTTGTTGGCGACTTGGGCCTCCGAGTGAAGCGCTGAGGGGAGGAAAGTCGGTGTCGTCTGTGAAGCGTGAAGATCAGCATGTGCTTGACAACCAAGACGAGTGATGTGAGAGTGAAGAGGGTAGGTGATGTCCGCAGCGGTGACAGCGTGACGGCGGCGAGTCGGCTGGCGCAGCGGCAGGCCGGCAGCATGTGAAGACAGCGTGCGCTACCCATCAGTGGCAGCAGCAGCAGCAGCAGCAGCAGCAAAGGAAGAAAAGCACAACGCTACTACAAACAAGCAGACTAGTTACAGTGGCTTCATGATTTCTCACGTGCCATTGAACCAAGAGAGCAGGAAGTGAAAGAGGAAAGGAGGATGGTAAGAACTACTCTTCCGTCAATCTATCAGCCACTAAGTAAGTGATGTGAGCAGTATGAGTACGTACATCCGATGGCTTGAGTGGCGTGATGAGAGACCGTGAAGAGCAGCTCCATCCCCTCAAAAGCAAGGAACGCCATATGCCAATGCCAAAGACGCTCTGATCGTAGACGGCAGAGCTAACGGCGTGGACGGCAACCAACACTTGGGTGCCCGTCGCTCGCCAGCCAGTGCCCGTCTGATGATTCTTGCTCCCGAACACCTTGCCAAAAGGATGAAAAACCACAGTATGCAAGCCAATGAAACAATCCCGACGAACGCGACAAGAAACCATGTCCGAGTGCTGCTGCTGCTGCTGCTGCTGCTGTTCCCACCACTGCTGTTGCCGTGCTGGCTCAATCGAGCCTACCACCGTCCGCCGTATCCGTTGCCGCCGTGCATGCCGCCGTACAGGCCACCTCCACCGCCTCCGGCGCCAGCAGCTTGAGAGCCGCCGAAGCCACCGCCCTGAGCGAAGCGCGACTGCAGCAAGTGACTGGCATCGTTGGCGGGATCGACCAGCCCTGCACCGCCGGACGAAGACGAAGTCTGCGCGTGCCGATGCTTCTTGCTCTTCTTCTTGCGCTGCTTCTCCTCGCCACTAAACGAGCTGAGCGACGCATACGAAGGCGGGCCGGTGGGAAAGCTGGGGTTGCCTTGCCCGCTGGCATTGTGGAAGGAGGCGGTGGAGTGTGCTGTTGGATAGTTAGAAAAGGAACCAAACTCACGTTTAGAAGCGTCGCCTCCATCACCACGCGTGCGGAGGAGGTTGCGCATCATCTCTTCGTTGGCGTTGCGTCCGCCGACGTTCGCGCCGTACTGTAGGCCTCCGGTAGCGAAACCGTGGCCTTGTCCAAAGGTCATGCCGCCAGAAACTGGTGGAGTCCCGGTTGTCTTAAGTCCTGGTGGTGGCCCCTGTACGTTACTGGTGTAGAATTGGTTGCCATGGGGCTGATGCTGTGCACTGAAATGATTGCCTCCGGTTGGCGGCATAATGGAGGATTGCTGGTTGAGGAGCTTGGCATTGGCCACCGGTTTGACTGACGTGGATGCAGACGATTCGTTGGCGAAGGAATATCGGGATGCATTGCGCTGGTGGCCAGGAGGGTGATTCGGCTGCTGGAAAGATGAAGGCTGATTGCTGTTTAGGTACGAGCCTTGCCCTCCTTGTCCCTTCATTAGAAGCAGCTGCTGTTGCTGCTGTTGCGTCATTCCTCGGCCATCGCTCACCGGACTTGAGATGCCACCGAATTGAAACCTCTGGTCGAGCAAGCCGTCGGTCCCAGGTGGCTGGATTGCGCTTGTCGGCTGACTGAGACTCGCCCGGTCTTCCGGCTCACCTCCCAATTGCAAGCTGCCGCCAAGTCCGGCGCTGTCATCTGTGTCGAGTGTGGGAGGTTGCCGAAACGCCTGTGCTGCTTCTTCCTCCGTTCTCCTTTCCTCTTCTTCCCGCAACCTTCTTTGCCGTCTTCTTGCACCGCCGTTCTTGTCGAACAAAGGTGGGTAGCGGTCAATCGCGTCCAGGTCTGCTTGTGGTAGTGCACTAACAGAAAAGGCGAACTTCAGATCGTCGATGTGGAAGTTTTTGACTAGTGCAACGAGCGGTGACACTTCTCGGGGCCGACGCGGTTTCGGTGGCTTGGACGCAGGCTGTGCAGTAGTTTCTGGGGCAGGCGCGGGAGCTGCAGCTTGTTCTTGTGTGGGTTCGGGGGCCGTCTGCGCTGGGGTCGCATGCGCCACCGCCGGGCTGTCCATCGTTGTACTCGTCGACCGGCTCTCAGATCGAACAGGCAGAGTGTTCGGCGGTCTTGACGCCCAGCTGGCGGTGGAGGGAAGTGCTGGTCGGGCAACAGCAGGACTCTCTGGCCGGTCTCCGCTGGATTGTCGCGCCATAGGTTGGCTGGCAGATGCAGAAGCAACGGGTTGCTGGGACTGTGGAGGAGGGCGAGACGATGATTGTGAGGAGCCTGCGTTCAGCGCGGATAGACCTTCTCTGGAGTAGCTTTCGCCGGCTTCTCCTGGCTCATGCAGGAACATGCATTGTCGATTTGTGCAAGTCTCGCCCCTCAGGTATGCAGAGCAATACTTGGTAGTACCATACTGAGCACGGAGTGTCCTCTCGCCGTTCTGCGTGCCGTTGACCATAGCAATGCACGTTGCCGCATCCTCTTTGCGCTCGTACGTCACATAAACGCCGACTGATTGTGGATGGGAAATGTCCTTGGCCTTGCTGACGACGATTTTGATAATCTTTCCATATTGGCCAAAGTACTCATTCCCGCGCAAAGTGGCCAGCAGCTTGTCTTCCTGGAAGTTCGGACTGAGCCCCGTCACATAAACGAGGTTCTTCTGGACCACACGCAGGCCGGCGAGATGCTTTCGACTGAGGTTGTCTGCTTCCACTTTCTGCTTCTCCTTCTGTAAGGCGGCCTGAGTCTTCTTGTGCTTCTGCGCCTGCCGGGCCTTGTACGCGGCTTGCTCCTCGGCAGTGATGGGTTCGAGTACAATGTCCTCATCATTGTACGGTCGGCGACAGGCGGGGCATCGGCCGTTCATGTTGTTCTTGACATTGTTGTAGCAGAATCGGCATACCTGATGAAAGTGTTAGTCCAGCTGCGTACTCACTGATCATGCGCATTGTCTGAAAAATTTACTTGATAGCCACAGGGGCAAGGCCGGAATGACTTGTCGTCCAGATCGAAGTCCTGATATGCGTCAGCAAATGTCGAGCGTGATAGGTGTGGAGGTGTAGGCTTGTACCTCGACGCAGAGCGGACAGCTTTCCTCCTCGTCATCGTCGATGAACTGATCCTGCTGGGCTTTGGACATGTCGGAGACTGGTTGGAGCAGACTCGGATTGACGTGGAGCGTCGCCGGGCGGATGTAGGGAGAGAGGGGTGGGAGTCGTGGCGGAGGTGACGGAGGTGACGTGACGCGCCTCCTGCGCGGTGAAGAGAGACGTGCGCACCGGGGAGTTGGTGTTGGTGCGCCAGAGTGACGGTGGGGCGGAAGAGAGGGGGTGGTCGGATGGAGGGTGGCGGTGGTGATGGCAATGTGGCAGGAGGTGTCTTGGAGGTGGTGTGTAACCAGGGCACTCGGTTTGAGGTTGGCTGCTGGCAGAAGATGCTCGTTTGACGCTAGTGGCTTAGCTGAGTCACGTGATGGGTGGTGACACTTCGAAGCTCTACATAGAAGGCGAGGTCAAGATAGACTGTCATCTTGACCCTACACCCCAGAATGGCCGGACGACAGTCTTTAACACGACCGCTGCGGTCAGCGGCTACCATCGCTCGCAGTCAGACCGCACCGAGCAATGCGACAAGAGCGTTCACGTCGACAGCGTTACGAGGCAAAGAGATAGCTGGTCAACATCCGGATCTACCCAATCTACGACATGCACAGCGTGGCGCACAAGGCAGATTGCATGTGCCTATAGTCAATCCGGCCGGTAGGATATAGCAGTATGAAGGGGAAAGCATATCGCTAACAACGGCGACCAGACAAGTACCAGGAGAAGGCGGATAGCCTGCACCAGTACGGGCAATACCTGCTCTCATGCCTCCCCAAATACATTCAGCAGTACGGACAGGATCGATCCGCTACACACACGTGGATGCTAACGAAACGCCAGATTCTCCGTGTGGAAGGACGAGCTCACAATCTACATCCCCCCATCCGGTGTCCTCCCGACCTTCAACTTCCTCAAATACCACACCGCCGCCGAGTTCACGATGGTCGCGGACATCACCGCTGTCGACTACCCCACCCGCGACGCCCGCTTCGAGATCGTCTACAACATGCTGTCCGTCCGTCACAATGCGCGCATCAGGGTAAAGACATACGCGGATGAGGCGACACCTGTACCGAGCATTACCAGCTTGTACGATGGAGCGAACTGGTACGAGAGAGAGGTCTACGATCTCTTCGGCGTCTTCTTCGTGGGACATCCGGATCTGAGGAGGATCATGACGGATTATGGCTTTGACGGACATCCTCTGCGGAAAGACTTCCCGCTTACGGGGTACACGGAGATCAGATACGACGAGGAGAAGAAGCGCATTGTGGTCGAGCCGCTGGAGTTGACGCAGGCGTTCAGGAACTTTGAGGGTGGAACGGCCAGCTGGGAGCAGGTTGGGCCGGGCAGGGACAGGAAGCCGGAGACGGTAAGTCGCGCACCTTCAACTGCACATTTAGGGAGATGCGGAAATATCAAGCTAACAACGCGGACAGTTCAAGCTTCCTACACCGAAGCCTGAGCCACCGAAAGAGGGCGAGCAGAAGAAGTAGGGGAAGGTGTAAGCGGATGGCAGAGGTTGTATAGAATATCCTATACATACGTAAGCATACAACAACCATCAGCGCAGTCCACCATTGCTACTTCCTTCATCATTGATCTCGAGGCAAGCTCCCATCGCCTACATCTAGCTGCTTCGACAATGTTTCCAGATTCGGCTAACCTTCTGCGCGTCAACGATCGGAGCAGCCGGAGTTCGGAAAATTCTACCTATATCGACCACCACACTTCATCTCTAGCAGCCAAAGGTAATCGCAGATAACATTAATACTGGGCGGTCCAAGTCTTCAGACATCTATGTTTTCGAAGGCATTTCTATCTTCGATTCAATTGCACCTTCAACATTTTTAAGTCCGTTTTTCATCGTCTCATTTCACGAGAAGATTAAAGAATACCTTTAAACATATGTACTAAAGCAAATTCCTTCGAAACAGCCAACGAGGCTATTATCGACAGACTTCGAGCAGAACAACTTGATCGACAATGTCCACCGACCGCGATGCCTTGACCTCTCGAGAGATCCCATTCATGAATCTCTCAAATGTCTCCGACCCAAATTGTCTTACGCACCCACCACGACCATTACCCAAGACGCTACCTGCAGCCGAACGAGCAGCAGCACGCTTCGCCGTGGAAGGCAATGTTGTCAGTCAGTCTTACCAGCCGCCAACCTCCCAATAATCTCCATACTGATCCTCCCACAGTAACCGGCGGCGCCGGCACCCTCGCTCTCTCCACCGCCCGCGCCCTCCTCGAACACGGCGCCACCGGCATCGCGCTCTGGGACCTCGAAACCACCCTCCGCTCCTCCCAATCCGCCATCCACAGCCTCGCCACCTCCTTCCCCAACGCACGCATCTTCGGCGTCAGCGCCGACGTCACCTCCAAGGACTCTATTGCCGAGGGCATCACTGCGACGGTCCAGACGTTGGGTTCTGTAGACCATCTGTTCTGCTTCGCTGGTATTGTTGGATGTTTTAACGCGATGGAGATGACGGAGACGCAGTGGAGGTCTACGCTGGATGTTAACACTACGGGCGCTTTTCTGACTGCACAGGCGTGCGCGAAGCAGATGGCGATTCAGCAGCGCGGATCGCCCGGTTGCAGCATCACGCTCACAGCGTCCATCTCTGGACATAGGGTCAACTTCCCGCAACCGCAGGCGGCGTATAATGTTTCTAAAGCCGCGCTCATCAGCCTCAAATCCTCCTTAGCCGCCGAATGGGCCGTTCATGGCATCAGAGTCAACAGCATCAGCCCTGGCTACATGGACACGGTCCTCAACGCCGGCGAAGGCAGGATCGCGGAGATGAGGCAGTCGTGGGCTGATCGGAATCCTATGGGCCGGATGGGGGCCGTAGGGGAGCTGGATGGGATTTGTGTTTTATTGGCATCGAGAGCCGGGAGTTATATGAATGGGGCAGACTTTGTGGTTGACGGAGGGGCCTGTTGCTTCTGAGTGGAGTCAAATAAAGGACACCGGCTAGCAATGAGTTTTGAACTTGGACAAGATGATTCAGAGATTTACAGGGAGATAAAAGATAGGTGTTGTCGTCTGCGGCTATGTAAAATCACTGGGTCCGCATTATCACAGCTTTTGCGCTGGAGTAGCATACAATGGCCACAGTTTCTGTAGTCAAAAAAACAACAACAACGACCATTACCGCCGCGAGCAGTCTTTCAACCAGTGTTTCACTTACTTCTACCACATCACTGCTTCTCATGTCGTGACAGCGTCTGGCGTACCTGAGCCCACAGGTACATGTAGGCAAAGCTATTCTGAGCTCCCATAGCTACTAGGTCGTACCACACACGAAGACTACCATCCCCTCCGCCGTTGTAGGCGAATTCGAAGTTTGCGAATCCTTGAGGCAGATTTACGTGCAACTGTGGTGGTGGCGTTTGGAAGCGGATGACAGCGAGTCAAAAACATCACGGGCTCTTGATTCATCACGTCTTCCACATCGATGATCAAACCGAAAATGACTGACCTGCTTTGGACTAGAAGAGGAACAAACTAGCCCCTTGATACCGTGAGAGAGGGGGCTTTCGGTGTTGTTGCTGGCCTAGCTCTGGCGAGAAACTTAGCATGTACAATTTCGAAGATGGGTACGGGGTACTTCTCAGTGCATGATCCTCATACTATACGCCTCGACCTCGCCACCTTCATGAGCATGCCTTGGCCTCCATCTTTGCAATGTCGGAAGCTTGCGCTCCCTGCCCGTCCGATTGATCAACTCGTGATACCTTCCTGTAGCGCATACTGCGACGCGCACCACCTTGAAGAACACCGATGCTGCCAAGCACTGAACCAAATATGCCATGCCATGCCATGCCATGCCGTCCCGCTCAATACTCCTCCCCTCCGCCGCTGCCGCCGCCGTACTTCCACGTCTTCCGCGCCTGATCCTTCTGCATCGGTTTACCTGATCCCGTGAATCCGACCCTCGCGTTCGGCAGATCCGGCGTGCGGAACTGACTCTCTTTGCCCAACTTTGACGACCCGAACCCCGTCTTCTTCGGCCCCGCCTTCTGGAAGTCCTGCCAGTTGCTCTTACCTTTCTCGAGCACCTTGTTGCCCTTCAGCTTCTTCGGCTCCGGCGCCATCCTCGTGGGCCCATCGCTGACCTTGCTCGGCTCACGCTTCTGTACGAGGGTCGGGTCAACTGATGGCGCTGCCGAGATGACACTCCCGTTCTGCGCTGGCTTTGGCGACGCTGGTGGCTGTACCGTTGGCGTGGAGACTGCTGGAGAGCCGTCAGCTTTGCGCTTCTTGCTGTTATCAATGAAGGCGCGAATCTCGTGCTTGCGCTTCGTCTCCGTGTTGCCGTAGCCTTTGAAGGTGACTTTGTATACTGGGTCGGTCGAGCTGCCGGTCTTGCTGACGATGGTCGCTTGGTACCACTGCTTGTCTTCTGCCCACTTGGCCATGACGGTGTCTTTGACGTTAAAGGTGGTCTGCTGCGCTTCGTCTGGCGGCGGAGGCGGGGCGTCCGGGGACTGTTTGCGGAACTTGGGATGCTTGCTCATGTCGTACTTTGGTGTGACTGCTGCATCGTCGCTCGGTGGTGGGGGAGGGGGTGCTGCCCTCTGTTCGACCTTCTTCGCTGCGATCTGGGCTTTGAGGTCGGCGATGGCTTCTTCCAGGACGGGGACGGTCTCGAGGGCGTCTTCTGAAGTCGGATCCAGCGCCAGCATTTCGTTGCATGTCTTGAGGTCGTCATATTGGCTGGCGAGCTCTGCCTCGAACTCGGCGAGTGTGCTCATCCTGGGCTTAGTTTGGCCTTCGCTGGGTGGACGGGGTGGTGTATATGCGTTGCGAGTTAATGTGTGTCGCTGTTCCGCTCGCAGAGTTCACCTCACTGTGTGGGAAGTTGCTTCAAGACTGCGAAGTCGCAGGTCATTGCGGAGGGAATGACTAATTCTAGCACGTGACTATCGACTTTATGTTGACCTCACCTAGCGAACAGCATGAATATACGGTGCTCAGCACATAGTTGCTTCGAACGTCTTTTCCTTTCGAGTTCTTCGTCGAGTAGCCGAGGCGGTGACTCCATATCAAACACATCTAGATGGACCATACAAATGGTCTAGAACACCAGGAGGAAAGGACTCGGACTTTTCACCGCTCCAGCCCCGACGCTTGCTGAGAAATCAACGTCGACCACACGATCGCGAGAGGCTTCCACAGGAGTCTCACAACACTGACATCCTGGCAAGGCTCTCCTGCGAGCCAGTCAATTGCTCCAATTGCTCTTCGCCCCCTCAATCCGCGCACTCCCACTGCTCCCAGGCACGGCGAGGTGGAGGCGGAGCCAATCTCACAGTGCAGGAGCTGGACCCTTCGCAGAGACTGCAATAGGCCAAGGTGTCAGACCAGAGTTTCGCTACCATTACGTCGTTGTTGTTCTTCAACCTCAACTGAACATCTTCCTCTCTGCTTGTTCCCCAGAAATTCACCAACGACGAGAGTAGACCGGAGGAGTGCTCAAGGGCGTAGCCAAAGGTGAGCTACCTTGTCCAATCTGTACCCCGCCGCAGCACTCGCACGCAAGAAGTCAGCCGCCCACGATCGCTTTCTAGCCGCACCCTTTTCTCACTTCATCAATCGCGCACTTCACATTTCCATCATTAACATTCGCGCTCGCAATGGTATTGTACCCCACCGCTGACGAGATCCGACAGCGACAAGAGAAGGTCGCATCAGCCAGAGCCTCCCTTCAGTCTATGGCCGGTCAGCAAGGCCAATCCTCCCAACAACGCGATCGATATCTCTCGCCGAACCAACAGGATCTTCTCCTCGCCGCACTGACCTCCCAAGCGGGCAAGAACACGCAGACTTCCGAACAGGTTGGGGACGAACGATTTGGAAATCCAGCAAAATCCGAGCCAGCCGCAACGATGACCAACACCAATGGCAACGGGCTCTACATGAGCCCGCAGCAAGCCGAGCTTGACAGCTTCAACGCGGACTACACTCCAGACCTCGACTACCTCGACGGCGACAATTTCGACTTTGAAGATGCCGATCTTGGTGGAGAGATGATTGGCGCTCTCCCAAGCGAGCTTCACGAGAAGAGGAAGATGTCGGAAGACGACGGAGATGAAGAGGAAGGTGACGCCAAGCGACAAGAGACCCAGGAAGGAGAGAAGAGCGCAAAGAAGCCTGGTCGGAAGCCTCTAACGAACGAGCCGACGACTGTAAGGATAGTCACTCAGAAGACACTTGACATGTACTAACTCATCTCACAGAAAAGAAAGGCCCAAAATCGAGCCGCTCAACGTGCATTCCGCGAGCGCAAGGAGAAGCACCTCAAAGACCTCGAGACCACGGTCACTGACCTCACCAAAGCGAAGGAAGCTGATAAGCATGAGAACGGCCTGCTCAAAGCTCAAATTGAGCGTCTTCAAATCGAGCTGCGAGAATACCGGAAGCGCCTGACATTGAATGGCGGATCCGGCGCCAACCGTTCTCCTCCGCTCTCCGGTACTGGCGCTCCAGGAAGGACCAACAGCGGGTCTCCAAATTATGGTGGTAGCGCTTTCAGCTTTGACTTTCCCAAGTTTGGCGCTCTCCCGGGCAGCCAGATCTTTGGCAACCAGAGCTACAACAACTCGAGCGGTAGTCTTGCACAGCGTGATAGTGTCACGCCGCCAATTACTCAGTCTCCTAGCAACAATGGAAGCTTCAGCGGCCCTTCAAACCGTCAGCAGTCGCAAGCACAGTCCCAATCGCAGTCGAGATCTGGCAGCACGGGTCGTAGCATGAGCCCACGGAGCGCATCTGCCTCCAACCATGCCAGTCCTTCGTCGCAGCCCGGAAACATCAATCCCGCCTTTACTACTTACAGCACCAACAACAACATGCACGGATTTGCCAGCACTCTTCCTCAGATGAACGGCAATGGGAACGATCCGTTTGGCGACCTTTTCAGCCCAAGCATTTTGAAGACGTCGAGTGTTGACAGCAATGGCAATTACTTCAACAACACTCCACAGACGAATGGATCAGCCAAGGTGGACAACTCTGGCGGTGGTGAGACGATAGCCGGCCTCAACCGAGTCTTCCAATTCAACAGCAACGGCAGCACGAGCGATAGTGCTTCGCCAAGCGCAAGCTCTGCAAGTCAGTGGAACGCCAACGCCAACAGCTCCTGCGACACTTCGCCTGAGCCATCCCACGATAGCCCCGCCAACAAATCCAAGGGCGCAGACACGTTCTACGACCAGAACGACGTGTCCAAGAATGGGTCTGGACAGCTCAACACCAATCAATCCTTCAACAACCAGCAGTTTGGTGACGGCGCCTACAATATGCCATCACTCGACACCTTTGATCCAGTGCTCTTTGGCGGCTACAGAGAGGACCAAGATCCTCTCCTCAACGGCGGTGATTTCACTGGAGGCTTCTTCGACGAAGCACTGAACCCCGCTCCTTTCGATTTGGGATCTCCCAGTAACCTCTTCGGCATTCTGCAGTCCCCGCAGCAGACGAACTCATCGCTCAATGCTCCCAGCGGCGCCGCGAATGCGCCAACACCCAGTAGGAACCTCATGGCTGAGATGGACAAGGCGAGGGACGGTGGAGATGATGACTACGGGCTTCCCGGCTGTGCGGGCAGTAGTCCTGCTCCCAGCAAGGCGACCGACAGTGGCAAGCTCATTAGCTGCAACAACATTTGGTAAGTTCAGACACTCCTACAGCCCGTGTATTACGCATTGCTAATAAACTGCAGGAACCAACTCCAATCCAACCCCGACTTTCAAGAAGGCAAATTCGACCTCGACGGCCTGTGCTCCGAACTGCGCGCCAAAGCCCGCTGCTCCGAGTCAGGCGTCATGGTCGACCAGCAGCATGTGGACGCCGCTCTGCGCAAGCTGGGCAAGAAGGATGATAAGACCGGCCAGAGCTTTGAGGCTCCAGCAGGGCTCATGTTTGAGCAGGAGAGCTGGGATAACGTGCTGAAGAGGCTTGGTGGTAGCGGCTAGATCGCAGTCACGGGGAGTATCGTGGACGGGGGTGTGCTATACGGGCGGTGTTGATGCTCCATACGGCGTCAAGGAAGAGGACTGCTCCGTGTTTGGGTTGGCGTTCGACGGAACAATTACGAAGGCAATTCTACGAGGACATCTGCGCGAAAGCTGGCTAGTTGAGTCTGTAAGCTATACAAGACCGCGATGACACAACTCCCTGCTTTTGTGACTCCAAGTCGCGGAGTCCATTCGTGCCTTGTTCAAGTAGACGTCCACGTGCTTTCGAAACTCGACGTTCAGACTGTGGCCCGTCGTTGGGCGTCGATACCGGACAGCCATTCTCTTGACCTACCTTCCTCGAGCTCTTTTGTCAACACTTAACCTTGACCACTTACTTCAATATGGCTCAGCCACCAAGAGAAAACCACGTCCGAGTAGGCGTCGGCGTCTTCGTCTTCAAAGACCATAATGATGCTCATTTCGTCCTGGGAAAGCGGAAGGCCAGTCTTGGTGCAGGTATCACATCATCATCTGCCAATCTCGAGCATCGGCAGCTCCAGCTAACACCAGTCCCAGGCACATACTCCCTGCCAGGCGGGCATCTGGAGTTCGGTGAGACGTTTGAGCAGTGCGCCGTGCGCGAGGTGAAGGAGGAAACGGGGCTGGAGATCGGGGAGGTGAGGTATCTGACTACGGTAGAGACGACGTGGGAGGAGGAGGGGAAGCAGTATGTCACTATCTTCATGGCTGGGTGTGCGAAGGCGGGGCACGATGGGGGTGAGGCGGTACCGCAGGTCGGTTCAGTTGATACCTTATGCAGTCGGAACGAGGGACAGCAGGCTGACATAGGGTCAAGGTTTTGGAGCCCGATAAGTGTGGGGGTTGGGAATGGAAGACGATCGAGGAGACGATATCGATCGGGCAAAGGGATCTGTTCAAGCCAATCTGGAGTCTGTGGGAACAACGGCCGACGATGATAACTGCACTAGAAGGGGGGTATGAAACTGCTGCTGGCCCTGACAGCTGAGATCCAGTCTATCATCTAATCGCATCAATCGGACGCCATGAGCACCCATAAGCTGGAGTGCTTCCGATCGGATGCACCTCCACGTCAGTTACTTTCGTACATGCTCCATGGTGTGCAAGACCATCGCCCAGAAATATACAATAGTCTCCCTCGGACGAGGGCTGTGCATGTTGGCACACCAGGCACATGTCTGCCTTGAGATCCTGTGGGCGTGAATGTGGTGGAGTCTTGGTGGACCAGATTCTTCGATTCATTATAGCCTCATTAAGAAGGGAAGAACAAATCAGCATCCGTCTGGAGATGTAGTGGAAATGTACTGCGTTAAAGGATTGGTGGTAATGTTGTACCTTAGCTGTTGTTGTAAATGGTCCAAAGGCGATCTGCCGCTCCTTCCTATTAGGGCGGTCTGCGGGGCTAGCATTGGAGAAGTACATAGATCCCGAGGTGCAGCTTGATGCAGATGACGAGCGGACTTGAGCTTGTTTGAGGCTGCTGTCGCTGCTGTCTCCGACTACGCTCGACGACGTCCACGATCCCTTAGTTCTTTCTCCATTCACGTGTGCACAGCTATGGCAGCCATCCGCGTCGCTCCCACGCGAGCCCAACGAGCCGTCAAACTCCTCCGCACCATCAACTCCGGCACGAGCTCATGTCCGTGCCACTCCAACCCGGCACACCACCACCATGGCCCCGTCAACCCCTTCGCTGGGCGTAAGCGGTCGCTGGCCACGCCCGTGGACATGAGCCAGCAGAAAGAGTACGCGTTCGAGATGGCGGCGTCGTCGATCAGGTTTGGACCTGGTGTGACGAAGGAGGTGGGGATGGACTTTAAGAACATGGGTGCGAAGAAGGTCATGGTTGTTACGGACGGGACGGTGCAGAAGCTGGATGCTATGAAGCAGGTGCAAGAAGGATTGGAGCGTGAGGGTATCCCGTATGAGGTCTACAGCAAGTCAAGGGTGGAACCCAAGGACTATTCGTATGTCTCCAAACTCCGGATCATTTGCAAGGTCTAACAGTCACGCAGCATTCGAGAAGCAATCGACTTTGCGAAGCCATACCAACCAGACGCTTTTCTGGCAGTAGGAGGCGGAAGTGTGATTGATACGGCAAAGCTAATGAACCTCTACACCACATTCCCCGAAGCTGAATTCCTCGACTTCGTAAACGCTCCGTTAGGCAAAGGCAAGCCCATCACCGCAAAGCTGAAGCCTCTCATCGCCGTCCCTACCACCGCTGGCACTGGCTCTGAAACCACCGGAACCGCCATCTTCGACCTCGTCGATAAGAAGGCTAAGACCGGCATCGCGCATCGTAACCTCAAGCCCACGCTCGGTATCTGCGACCCCATCAACACCCGCACAATGCCTTCCGCCGTCCACGCCTCCTCCGGTCTCGACGTACTCTGCCACAGCTTAGAATCCTGGACCGCTATCCCCTACAACGAGCGAGTTCCACGTCCAACCAACCCAATCAACCGACCAGCCTACCAAGGCGCCAACCCCATCTCCGACATCTTCTCCCTCCAAGCCCTGCGCGATACGATCAAGTACCTCCCACGCGCGGTCAAGGATCCCGATGACTGGGAAGCTCAGAGCAAGATGCTGCTCGCCGCTACTCTCGCCGGCGTCGGTTTCGGCAACGCAGGCGTGCATCTCTGCCACGGCATGTCCTATCCCATATCCTCGCAGAACCCGGGCTACCAGCACTCGGGCTACTTGGTCGACTCACCCATCATCCCGCACGGTGTCTCTGTCGCCGTGACCGCACCAGCCGTCTTCCGCTTCACGGGCGCCTCGAATCCGGAACGCCATTTGCAAGCTGCAGAGTGCTTCGGCGTGGACATCAGCAACGTCAAGAAGGAATCGGCCGGTGAAGTGCTGAGTGAGGCGCTTGCAAACTTCTTGGTCGGGCTCGGAGACCAGCCGAGAGGACTGAAGGCACTGGGCTTCAACAACGGCCACGTGAATGGTTTGGTGGAGGGCACGATTCCGCAGGCGAGAGTGTTGATGTTGGCGCCGAATCTGGATACGAGCGGTGGGCAGGAGGAGAGGGAGCAGTTGACGGGGTTGTTTGAGGAGGCTATGGAGTATTAAGCATCGTGGAGGTGTGCACAAAATGTATTGCAAGCTGAATTTGCAAATTATGTATCGGCTGTTCATTGGACACACATGACGCTGGTCACTGGACATTCAATATCAGACACCCAGCGTAGGGGTGAGCATTCACAGTGCTGCTGTACCTGTTGAAAAGGTGCACATTCAGAGCTGATCGACCGCAATTTCTACGAGCGTCAATAGTCACGAACGTCGGAGAGGCACGTCGAAAGCACATTTCGTTCCAGGGGATTCATCAGTCTCAGAGACTACCTAATTCATATCGACATGTTCCCCATTAATCTATCTCATCGCTGGCCGTTCAGGCGTCCACATGCACCAGTCCTTTCCGCCCCAACACCCAAGCAAATGCAGCCACATCCCTTCCCAGCGCGCAGCCAGGGGAAACACTCATACTCCGATAGAACCATGCTTCTCTTCCTTCCACACACACAAACCACCCCAAAGCGAGCAGCAAGAACGCTAAGAAAGATGGAAAGCGCCCTGGCCCTCCCTGATCGCGACACCGAGCTTGTTCTTCATGATGTCAAAGGTGCTGTAGTCCGGCATCTTGAGGTAGTTGACGCAAGTCATGACGCTGGGCAAGTAGTCGTCCGACGTGTATGGCGGCTCGCTGGGCTTGCAGACGACGGTGAACATTGGCGTGAGCGATTTGAAGCCTAGAAACACAGGGTCAGCATGGATGCAATGGGAAATGAGGGTGGGAGATTGAGGCTCACCTCCAATCGGCAGCTTCGGACTGCCCGTAACGAACTGCAAGAAGTCGCGCTTCTGCGCTGGCTCGAGCTCCGACATGACTTGCAGCAGGTTGCGGACGCTCTTGCTGTCGAGGTTGTAGCCGTGGTCAGCCTTGATAGAGTCCATCAGCGTCTCCAAGGACCAGTCTTCTTCGACACGGCCGAAGAGCATGACGAGCTCGTCAGGCGTGAAGGCCCTAAGCGCCGTGTATGGGAAGACTTGCGAGAAGCCAGCGCGGAAAGCGTCGACTTGACGCTGAACACCGGCGCCCAGAGTGAAGTTGATGACCCGCTTGATGTAGTCTTCGACGTTGTCGAGCGTGACGTCCATCTGCTGACCTCCCGGGCAGAGCTCGATGTTGTTGTAGCCGGGTAGCGTGGAGTCCAGGCCCATGTCCTCGATGCGAGCATCATTGATGCGGATCTGCGAGATCTTCATGGTCTTCTGAGCATCGCTGAGGGTGGCGGTGTCCTCGATGCGCTGCTTGGCCGTGACGTATTTCTTCAGCACCTTGAGCGAGCGCGCCAGGTCCTGGTCGACAGCAGCGACAGCGCCGAGAGAAGGTGTCACAGCAGACTGCCCATCACCAACGCGGAAGAAGTTCGGGTTGAAGGACACATCAATGATGCGGGAGTCGAGCATAGAGCGAGCGACAAACTTGCCCAGCATCTTGAAGAGGTGCAACACCTTCTGCCCGCTCTCGCTCTTCGAGACAGCCTCGTCCATAGGAGCCGGGAAGAGTCCGCGGCGACCGAAGGCAAACTCCTTGACGCCGTCAGACTCATTCTCACGCCACATCTTGGTCTTCTTCTTGGAGAACTCCTTCGAGACCGTGGAGTAGAATTCCAAAGTTGGTCCAAGTCCAGTGCCGACCTCTTCAAAGTACTCAACTTCCAGTATGCTTGGTGATTGGCCATAGAGCTCCATGACCTTCATAGCAGACTCCAAGATGCGATTGCGAGAGATGCGAACCTTCTGGCGCTGAGCGCGGCCAAGGAACGGCCGCTCATCGCGATGGCGCCTGCTGTCGTTCGTGCTCTGCTCGTTCTGCCAGCGAGACATAGAGCGTGAGTAGCCAAACGATGTCGACTGCAAGAAAAGGTGGCGGGTTTCGAAGGGGAAGAGGAAAGGGTACAGGCGAGCCAGATCCTCAGACCAGTTCGGCAGGCACTGGCTGGCGACGATGAGAGGCTCTTCCAGCTGCCTGTTCAGCTTGGCAGTGAGCTTGGTGTTGACGAATTGGGAGAGCGGCTCAGAGTTGAGAGTGACCGTGGTCTTGTGCTCTGCCAAAACATCCTCGAGGTTGTTGTTCAGCTCGTGGAGGATGCTCATCAAACGCAGGATGTTCGAAGTGATCGGATGCTTGTCGAGCGAAGGTGGGAGGCCGGACTCAGAGAGTGCTTGCTCTGGTGCTGGGCTCAACGAGCTACGCTCAGCAGGAGGCGGGCCTTGTACACGCTTGAACTTGATGGTGTGTGTCGAGTGCCAGATGCTCCGCCCCGCAAACTCCTCACCATTGGCATTGTTGAAGTGGCAAGCTCGGTAGATGGTCGTCTCGCTCGTGATCGGCTGATCGTTGACGCTGAATTCGATGTGCCAGTCCTGCGGTGTTTGCAACGCGGCAGCGTACGAGGCGGGGCGCGAGGATGATGTTGGTGTCGATAGCATCTCCCGTGCCGCCAAAAGCCGTGCCGTGGCTGACATACGCTCACGCGCGGTGGGTGTTGCGGCTGGGGTATTGCCAGAAGGCGTGCCGACGCGTGCTCCGTCTTCAGTACGAGCAGTGACCTTGCCACTGTTCCCTGCTTCGATGTTGACAGCCGTTGGATCAGGAAGGTCTTGCTCCAAGCCACCTTCTTCGAGATCACCGATGAGAGCATCCATCTCAGCCTCAACGTCCTCGTCTTCTTCATCCGTGAGAGTGGTCTCATCAGCGCACTCGAGCGCCTCTTGCGAGTCTTCTGGCTCTTGAGTCACCGCTGGCGTCTCTTCGACGGGCGGCGCAGCGGGTGCAGTCTGGCCAGAGCGCTTCCTGGACGACCTGCGCAGACTACTGGGCTCTTCGGGCTTCGCGTTCTCACCTGGAGTAGCGGTGTCCGTCTTCGAGCCCTTAGACTTGGACTGCTTCTTCGACGCACTTCTAGTGGGCAGCGAGCTTCCAAGGCTTGGAACCGATGGTGGCGGCGGGCCACCGGGACCGCCTCGGCCTGACATGGCAGCTGCGTATGCGGCCATCGAGCCTGGAAAGTCGCGGGAGCGGGCTCCACGCGGGCGGTCTGACATGCTGAGACGCGGACGCAAGTAGTCATCCAAAGCCTTGAACGTCGCAATGGCATGAATCGCGACCATGATATTCCGGTAAGGACGGGCAATGCCAGAGTCATCGTCCGCGACCAGCTTGAGGCGAAGCTGCTTCGCAAGCATTGACGCTGCGCTGTTCCTGTTGCTTTCGAAGGCGTTGTGGCCCACGGTGACGACCTCAAAGTGCTCGGAGCGACTGAGTAAGTCCTGTAGCTTCAGAATGAGCACACTGAAAGCTGTCGATGGAGACTTGGCATCACCAGTCGCCAAGTTTGTGGTGTTCAGCGTGGTCATGAACACTTCCAGAAAGTCAGAGCGAGCTATGGTCGCACACTGCTCATTGCTGGCGTTGAAAACATCCAGCAAGGCGTCCACGATCCCAGAGCCCATCAATTCGTAGCTCGTAATGCTCTCCAGCGCATTACCGTCGAAGTACTTCACCAGACGTCGGAATAATGCAATCCCGTCGGGGTGGTGAACACCATCATAGCATGCACGAAGATCGGAGGCAAGGCCGACGAGATCCTCCAGAACCAACGTAGCTTTGGCCTTCAGCTCCTCGTTGCCGCCGGTGCCGTGAGCTTCGACGAATTGCTTTGCACGCATCGTGATGATATCCTGCATATCCAAGATGCGATGACCTTGCTGTGGGGAGGGCAGCTCGGAATCGTCAGATCGATCGTCACCATCACCATCACCTTCTCGGTCCTCGTCATCTTCACCACCTTCATCATCGTCCTCTTCTCGACGGGCAGCATCTTCGTCGGCATCCTGCTCGCCCTCTTCATCAGATTCATGCGGAACGATGTCGACGTCGATGGTCTCGGGCTCCTCATCGGCCATCTCCTCATCATGCTGCTCCAGCACTTCGACATCAGCCACCGTCGGAGCAGTCATGTCAGGCTTCGGCATGTCCGCCGTCGAAGCATCTGACTTAAGTTCCCGCTCCGCAAGCTTGTTGATCTCAGCCATGACACCCTCACGGTAGAACTGCGGCCGGTAGATGGCTTCCAGCCTCTTCAGGAGGAGCTCGGCAGCTTGGAGAGCGAATGTCACGAGGCTGTGATTCTCCTGCTGCGTTAGGATGGCCGCCAGGTGTGAGGCGTATGTGACGCCTTGTAAGGACTCTTCCAGGATCTCGGTCTCAAAGTTCGAAAGCATCTTAAGCTGAGCCGTCAACACCTTCTGCCGCACACTGAGATTCACAGTGCTAGTGTATGCATGCATGAGCGTGGGAAAAAGGATGATGGCAAAGCGCTTGACCTCCTGGGGACACTTCTTGAGCAACTCGACCCGCTTGTCGTTCGGCGACGTCTTAGATCGCGTCGACATCGAGACGTTGTCGGATACAGCGTAGCCTGCATCGTGGAGCTCATCCAGGAAGGTCAAGCCATCTCTGGAAACGGTGGGAAGGAGCTCGCAGATGACGTTTAGAGTCTCGAAGATCTGCTCGCGGGGTGTACGGATAACGGCCTGCATGATGATGTTCTTGTCGATTTGCGAGGCTGCGTTGTCAGTGCTAGCCGGTGCCGAGACTCCGGTGAGGATCTGGTAGAGCGTGTCCACGACGTTCATCTTCAGCAGCTCGACTGACAGACGTGGGCTGGCGCGCGATGTGATCGAGAGCGACCGCAAGAACTGAGTATGGATGTTCGAGCCAATCAAGTTGGTAGAGCCAGGTAGCAGCAGACGTAGGACGGCCTTGAGCAACTCTGGGCTGACAAGTTCTTCCAGCTTCGACTCGTTGTACTTGAAGCTGTCGATGACCCGGCACACGCAGAGCGAGGCCTGCTCGACCACCTTCTGGTCACTGCTTGCAAGTGTGTTGAGCAGGATCGGCATGACATCGCGGACTGTTGGAAAGGACTCTTCAGGTATGTTCCGGCAGCAATTCGCCGCTGTGGTCACGGCTGTCCTCTGAGTGCTGGTGGCGAAAAAGTCGAGGTATGTCAGACACGCGGTGAGACCACCCTCGCGAACGATGGATGATGGGAACTCAACAGAGATCTTCTCCAGAGTACTAAGCGCCTGCTCAGCAAGGTCGATGAAGTGGATCTCGAGCAGCTTTTGGCACAGCACCGGTACTGCGTTTCCGTAGACGACACTGGTGGTGGACGCAGGTAACGCCTCCATCATGTTGGCAATGCAGCGGCATGCGAGAAGCATGATTTCGGGATTCTCCTCGCCGGTGAAGTCGTTTGGCTGCATCAAAGTAACGAGCTCCTTGACGTACTGGTCAGGAGCGAAATGGCCAGCGAGGTTGTCTTCGTTAGAGACGAGTAGAAGCTCCGAGAGCTCGGTGAGGGCGATGAGCTGAACCGATGAGTCTTTGCTGCGGAGCTGCTCCAGCAGACCTCGCAGACGTGAGCTTGTACCGGCCATCATGCCGCTCAGAGCTCGTAGACTGCTGGACAGGCCACCAGGACCTCCACCCAAGCGGCCAAGGTAGCCACTCATGAACGGATCATCCCTCTCCATCGCGTCCAACTCGTCTTCTGTGAAGCGTCGTGGTGGGTCATCGGTACCATCAGCACCACCGCCAGTGTCTGGGTTCTCCTCCTCATCCTCGGGCTCGTCATCCTGTGGCTCGCCCGCCTTCTCGTCAACATCCGTCATCTGCACATCCTGGCCCTTCTTCGCGCTCTTCTTCGTCTTCTTGGAGCTTGACGCTGCCGCTGGTGCTGCTTGTGAAGGGTCTGGTAATACGTTAGCATTCGTACTCGCTTCTTGCGCCCCGCCAAGCGCACCTTCTTTGCTGCTCTTCCTTCTGCTCGACTTGCGGCGTGAAGAGTCACGTGGCGCCTGCTGTGGTGACGTCTCTCCAGATGTGCCCGAGGATGGTCTAGAAGAGTCAGCAGCTGAGGAGGAGCCTTGCTCAGCCAGGTGGGCGTGTGCGTACCCGCCACTTGACATAGCCGCTGCGGTGCTCTTCCTGCCGCCCTTCTTCTTTGCCTCGCGTGCTGGCTGGTCGGGCGTCTGCACCTCCTCGTCCCCACGTGCTCTCTTACTGCTGCGGGTTTCGCGTTGCGTGGGCGGGGAGGCTTCTGTTGGTGCCTTGCGTTTTCTGCTGGTGGTGGGTGCGGGCGGAGGGTCGGTGGTGGATGGAGGTGAGGTTTGGTCGTTGGATAGAGATTGCCTTGCGGCGGAGGCGCGCGTGAGTCTTTCAGACATGGATGGTCAGCAAGAATGTCGTGGCTGCTGATTTGTTGAGGTTGTGTGAGGTGGGTGTGTGTGTGTCAAGGTGGTAAGAAGTTGAAGACTCCGCAAGCATGGACTTTCGGAGGTGACTGCCGCTGCTCACTCAAAATTGCAAGGCATCGGCGGGGTCTCAAGCGGAGGCGGGAATATGGCACAGAGGGGGTAGGGTCGTGGAGCTTGATTGAAGATTGGATCGTACCTGCTGCTTTCTGAGGTGTCGTGCGTTCTGAATCCACCGCTATACATGGCCCATCCTTAAGCGAGCCGGTGACGGGAGCGGCCTTCTCGTGCGATTCAAGTGAAGAGTGGGAGAAGAAAGTGGTGAATTGGAGGCTCCCAAGTCACTGATGAAGTGCTCGTAGCAGGCCGTCTCTGCTCGGAGGAACACGTCGGAGGCAGAAGGGCAAGGATGTCCATGGCCAATCACCACTCTCGCTCGCGCCTTCCTTATCCAGCCAGACATTGGTTGCAGGTGAATGCAGGCAGGACATGAACCAGGAGTTTGCAATCTCGAGGTGCTCTACATTACAAGTACAGTATTGCTATCTACTTGCATATCATGACTTCAACACCCGTAGCAGAACTTCCTCCCCGTTCAGTCCTTCCACTCCGTCCTCCCCAATCTCACAACATCCGCCTGTCCAAGCAGTCGGAACTTCTCCTCCTGCTTGCCCTCCATACAGTCCAAGCCAGCCCTGACCGCAGCCTTTGCGACGACATCCGCATCCTGCGCCCAGAAGTCCTTCAGCCGGTTGCCACTGATGGCTCCTGCGCCTGCGGCAATCTTTCGGAACACCATCTCGCCGAACCGGCTCTCGTTCCTGTTCCCTACAAGCAGCCCTGGCCTGAGGACGACGAGATGATCAAAGTCGAGCGCTTTGACGGCTTCTTCGAGCTCACCTTTCCTGTTTGCAAATTCAGTCCACGAGGTGCCTTTCAAAGATCATTCTTGCGTACATCTTCGGATACCCAAGCGAGGATGAGGCGCTTGCACCGGTGGACGATATCAGCACATAATGCTTCGTGCCAGCTTCCTTGGCTGCCTTTGCCAGCTCAAGATTAAGATCGTAATCGATCTTGCGTTGATTTTCGAACCCGCCGGCTGCTCCTCTGGTGGTGCCCAGAGCTGAGATGAATAGTTCGGCACCTGATGGGAATTGAGATGGCCATGATGAGGTATCCTTCGAGACAAGTGGCTTGAGCTTCTCGCTGATGGGTAGGTCTTTCCGTGAGTATGCGTAGATGGTGTTGAAGTGCGGGTGTTTGGAGAGCACGGTGTAGATGTTAGATCCCTACCGTATGTTTAGTGCTTGTAGGCTGTGGCCATGTCCAAGTAGAGTCATCTCACCACCAAGCCCGTGCTGCCTACGAGACAGACTGTTGCCATGTTTAGGAGCCTTTGCGGTGCACAGGGACCGGGCCCTTCGAAGCAGCCGAGATTCCCTCGAATTCCACGAAATAACCTTAGACTTGGGAGTCAGGACAACTGGCACCGATAAGTCTGGATGTCGAATGGGAGGATTGTGTGCATGTATTTGTAGGAAGAAAGGTGAACGGGCGTTGGAGAGAGATGCATTGTACGTACGGGGCAGCTGCCGGCCGATGCGGCCCTGGTCCTTCCTTCTTACGGCCCTATCAAGATAACCACCTTCCGGACGACATGTGCATTAGCGATAATCGACCTTGATGAGCGGTGGACTTCGAAGACAGATGTGGCCTGAGACTTGAAGCAAGCGACCTTTTGCCACCTGCGCTCGTCTGCTCGTCCACAACACTGCCAGAACTTTCAGCGATCGTACTGGACATATCCACCACAATCCCACCAACACTCTGCCCGCTGGAGTCGTCGCGTGAGACATTTCTCATAACGCGGATCGCACTGTCCTCCTGGCGCATCATGCTGAATACCAGAGCCCTCGGAGAGGTCTTCAAAAAGCACAGCGATGACCGCCTCTACAAGCGCTGGTATCTGATGACCCCAAACGGTACCCTCCTCGCTTACAGGCAGCCGGCAGACATTTCAGACTTGCGTATGAACACCGCAAAGGCCGCTATCGTCTGGCAGGAACACCAAACTCCGCAGCGGTCTGAGTCCGCTACTGAGGATGACACTACCAAGGCCTCAATGCCCACCCTCTTGCGAACACTGACCGTGGAGGCGGAGTCTGGAAACACCATCATTCGCAAGATCCAGCCACAAATGCTTCTTGTTCTCGAAGGCGGCGTGCCGCCACGAAAGCGCACCTTTGAGCCTCGAGTCACACCCGAAGGACCAGGCGATGCGCCATATCCAACAGGCGCTGCTCAGCAGGCGGATTCCACACTTAATTCCTCTGCATCCTCAGTGGCAGAAAGCACGAAAAGCAGTGTCGTGCCTGGAGGCGTACTGGGCCTGCAGAGACGAAAGCTAGATGTGCTCGCCGCCATGATCGCGCAGAGTTTCGAGCAGACAGCATTTCGCATGCCTGATGAAGGGTCTACGAAGTACTTCTAGCCAACATCAAATGCGCTGCCCTACGCCTCAGGCGACCCAGGTGCTCTTCTTCAACCAGTGGCTCCACGTCTTTAGCCTGTGGGGCGTGGAGAGCAAACGCGGGGCTGGGGTTGAGCTGGCTGCATGTCGTGGTCTCTTGCTTTGCTGGACCTGTCATTGCTTGTGCGAAATACTTTTTCGCACACAGTAATATGTTGACAGACTGCTAGAAGACGATATCCTACCGCGGTTATTGCCACATCACGATCAGACCTACGCCGTGCTTGGAGCACCGTCCTACCCTACAGTGGCCGCTTATACACAGCACTAGGCCCTCACAATGGCTGAGACTAACGGGCATACCTCGAGACCTAGGGTCCTGATACCGGAGAAGGTTTCTCCGGATGGTCTTCGTCTGCTGCAGGAGACACTCGACGTTGACGAGAAGAAAGGTCTCACGCCGGATGAACTGAAAGACATCATTGGCGAGTATGACGCTCTCATCGTCCGCTCGGAGACCAAGGTGAACGCCCAACTGCTCGCCGCTGGCAAGAGACTCAAAGTTGTTGCTCGGGCAGGCGTGGGTGTGGACAATGTCGACCTGGAAGCGGCCACGAAGCTTGGCGTGATCGTGGTTAACTCACCACAAGGTAACATCAATGCTGCAGCTGAACATACCATTGCTCTCCTTATGGCTGTTGCTCGGAATGTTGGAAGCGCCTCTGTCAGTATCAAGAGCGGCAAGTGGGAGCGCAGCAAGCTCGTGGGAGTTGAGGTCAAAGGCAAGACGCTTTGCGTGCTCGGACTCGGCAAGGGTGTGTACCTTCCCTCTTTCTTTACACATGACCTCCCCGCTCACGATGCATAGTCGGCCTCACGGTTGCTCGAGCGGCCGGCGGATTAGGCATGAACCTCATGGCCTTCGATCCATACGCCAATCCTTCGCTTGCCGCATCAGCCAACGTTGAGCTGGTGTCGAGCATGGACGAATTGTTGGAGCAAGCAGACTTCTTGACGATCCATACGCCAATGATCGCCTCGACGAAGGGTATCATCGGCGCCTCAGAACTCTCGAAGATGAAGAAAACTGCACGAATCTTGAACGTTGCACGTGGCGGCATCGTCGATGAAAAGTCCCTTCTGGAAGCAATCGAGGCTGGGACTATCGCTGGAGCAGGTCTCGATGTCTTCACCGCAGAGCCACCGCAGCCAGGCGACACGGCGTCGAAGCTAATTGAGCATCCCAGCGTGGTCGCAACACCCCATCTCGGTGCCTCCACTGTAGAGGCACAGGAAAATGTCTCCATCGATGTCTGCACACAGGTCATTTCCATCCTCTCCGGTCAGCTGCCACGCTCCGCGGTCAACGCTCCCATTATCCTTCCGGAAGAGTACCGTACGCTTCAGCCATTTGTCACCCTGTTAGAGAAGATGGGTAGCCTGTACACCCAGCACTTCGGGCAGAACAACTCAACACAACGCTTGCGGACCACCTTCGAGCTGGTATATGAAGGCACGCTTGCTTCGACCAATAACACGAAACCTCTCTTCGCCTCTCTCGTGAAAGGCCTTGTCTCACCGGTGACCAGCACAGACAGCCTCAACATCAACATCGTCAACGCCGAGCTCGTGGCAAAAGAACGCGGCATCCTCATATCCGAGTCCAAGAGCCGCGAGAACCTGGAACAGGAAGGCTATTCTGCCTCCGTCACGCTCAAAGTGAGGCTGGACCCCCGCTCGCCCTCTGCTTCTCGCCGTGGCAATCCCATCGAAGGCGAACAGTCATCACAACGCAAGACGAAGATCCAAGACCAGATCATCACGGGTTTTGTGGTCAACAATCAGCCATATATCTCTCGTCTAGGCCGCTTCTCATGCCAATTCGTGCCCACCGGAACCTTACTGATCTGTAGAAACTACGACGAGCCTGGCAAGATCGGCGTAGTCGGCGAAAGACTGGGCAAGGCTGGTGTGAACATCCGCTTCATGAGTGTGGCGCCGATCGAACAAAACGGCAATAATGGTGGCGGGCTTACAGTCGACGGGCACGAAGCGAAGGAGAATGAAGCTCTAATGATTCTGGGCGTGGATAAGCCCGTGGATGAGGAGGTGAGGAAGAGTCTGATTGCTGGGGATGGCGTGGTGGAGGCCAGTGTGGTGTTGCTGTGAGCACTTGGAGCTTGATGCTTTTCTTTTGGTCTGAGGTTCAACCTCTTCGGGCATGGCGGGCTGGCGGTGGGAGGGGTAATGGTATGGTTCCGGAACTGCTCAACCAGACACTTTTTAGTAGAACTTAAAACTCGCCACAAGGGCTTCGACGAAACTGCAGTCACGAGCTCCGACTTGTCGTCTCCGTGCAAGCCAATGGCCTGGCGCTTTTGCTTTTGGAACCTCGTCACTTTCATCGAACCCCCCCAGGCTCCCTCATGCAGGTCGTCCACATTCTTCCTTCGTGGCGTTGCTGACTATTGCTCGTCGCTGCCCGTGAGAGCATGAACTACGTCGGACCTATTATGTTGCTGTTGGGCTGGTAACTTTGGCAACAACTCACCGTCAGATGCATCCTGACCTTGTCGAGAGAGCCTCTGGAGTCACCATCCATGATTAGATTCCGTACGCTGAACGATCCAGTACTCGCCTCGTGAGCGCTGACACTAAGGTTGCTAGCAACGACGTAGACTCGTAGATTCCACTATGCCGTTCGTAGGTTGTGCCCCGAGGATGGTGGCGACTCTTTTTGGTTGTTAGGACACATCGGTGCAGAAGAGATAGGTTGTTGGATGTGGGTGCACTACGGTCACCAGTATGCTCGAGTCAGAGCGGCGGATTGCCAGGGAGTCGAGCGAGGTTTCAAGAGGGAACTCGTGTACGAGTACTGGTTCCAGAGGAAAGGCGGAAATTGAGGGTGCGGCAGCCATGAAAAGGCTGAAGATAATACAAGCCAAAGAGACGCATCTTGAGTAGAAGAGCATTATGGGGACTGCTGGAGGGCCGTCGTCCCTGCGGTTGTTGGACTTTTGCTGATGTTGTTCTCGTGCCGCCGCATTCTTGCAATGATACAGGAAATGTGCCACTTACGCTTGGGTTGAGCCTTGGGATACGGGTGCTTAAACATGCCTTGGAGATCAGTCCACATGGCGATCTGCGCTATATTGTCAAGCAAGCGGTGCCCATCTTGCTTCGACCCTAATGCTTGACCATTGGCCTTCTGCTACGGTGACGACGGCGGGATACCGTCCGGCAAATGCCGTCTTGGAGTACAGTGTTGGGTCCCGTCTCCCTCTTGCCATGGGCGGAGGGACGAGGTATAGCAAAGTAGGAGCGAGGTGGCAGGCGAGGTGACGTTGAAGGAGTGGGGGCTTTCTCGGAGCGAGCCCGGTCTTCATCGCACCCATTATCAGTCAGCGTTGTTTAGTCAACACCACCACCATATCATACCACTGCCGCTACACTCTCATTCGAAGACGTTACACTCGACTCGCCAGACTAGATCTAGACCTTCTTCCAGCACACGGCCAGTCACACGAACCGTCGGCATCCCGAAGACCAGTGGAAGTTGCCTTCGCTGCTCGCGTGCCGATTGCGGCGGACGCCCGGCAATAAATTGATAGATATCACGCCAGACTCTGCAAGGCGACAAGCTTCTTCCTATCGCCAACATACTTGCCTTCAACCACCTCCCCTCGCCCCGCTCCCCTCCCTTCCGCCTCCCGCTCTCTCACCTCCGCCGCTCGCCCGTCGTAACACCAGGACTCACCCTTCTCGCTCGGAGCGGGCAACCGCTCACCACGGCCACCAAACATATCACCACCGCCGTGAAGCTGGACGACCACCCGACTGTTCTTCGCAACCTCATCCGCCCTCTCAACAAACCCTACATCCGACCACCGCCCCACATGGCCGACGACATGTCCCCCGACATGACCCTCGACGACTACGAATTCCCCACCTCCCGTTTGCGCCGGCGCATTCAGTCCGAAGACCGCACACCCCTCGTCCTGATTGCATGCGGCTCCTTTTCACCTCTCACCTTCCTTCATCTCCGCATGTTCGAGATGGCGGCAGACTATGCGCGATTCAACAGCTCGTTTGAAGTCGTCGGCGCCTACCTTAGTTGTGTCGGCGATGCGTACAAGAAGACTGGGCTGGTCAAGGCGGAGCACCGGATCAACATGTGCTCGTTGGCGGTGCAGCAGAGTAGCTGGATCAGCGTGGATCCATGGGAGGCGCTGCACTCGGAGTACCTTGAGACGGCGAAGGTGCTGGACCATTTCGAGGAGGAGATTAATGGGAAGCTGGGCGGAGTGGAGACGCCGGTGGGCAAGAAGAAGTGTCGGATCTGTTTGCTTGCAGGTGCGGACCTGATTCAGACGATGAGTACGCCGGGGGTGTGGGCGCAGGCGGATATTGATTATATCTTGAGGAACTTTGGAGCATTCATCGTTGAGGTGAGTGCGCGTGACCGCATTACCCACGAGGACCTGATGGTTGCTAACTACTTCTTCAACAGCGCACGGGCACAGACATCGACGAGGCTCTGTCAACCCTTCAGCCATGGAAGGACAACATCTGGGTCATCCAGCAGCTGGTGCAGAACGACATCTCATCCACCAAGATCCGCCTTTTCTTACGGCGAGACATGTCGATCCGCTATCTCGTCCCCGAGCCCGTTGTGGCATACATTGAGGAGAACGGGCTGTATGACGACGACGGCGCAGGCAGTACGGGAAGCGATGGCAAGGGCAAGGGCAAAAGCACGAATGCGCCGGGAGAGAGTGGAGGCGTGGCGTCGTCGTCGGCGGCCTAGAGAGGACCACGTGGCGTATAGGATAGATGGGAGGCAGCGATGCGCATTTGCTGAACATGGTGGCTGGTACGGTTGCTGTTGCATACATTACTGGGAGGCGGGATGCGTTGAATAGATCATCTCGACCACGCACCGGAGAGCGAGTGAATGCTCGATGAATGAATGACTATTATGAAGCCATATTGACCGTTTTTGGTGCTGCCATTCCTTTATACCGATGGAAACCACAAGCACTTGACGTCCCTCATATTCTGGCAGAATTAGGCAGGAGGGGTGAAATGGAGGGGCAGCGACGTCATGAGCAGCCATTGAACAGTGTTGTAGACCTCACCATCATCACTTCTCCCAAACAACCAATGCTTCGAGCCATTGAAAGAAGTGCGCTTACATCCAATCATATCAACGTTGCCAAAAGCTCCTTCGCCACGACAGCAACAGCGAGCAAGATGACCGACACGAGCAAGTACAAGTTCAACCACTCGATGCTGCGGTATGACCCTCTTCTCCTGCAACCACCAATGTCCTCCCACCAATACTAATTATACCACAGAGTCAAAGACCCGCAAGCATCGGTCAAGTTCTACGAGCACCTGGGCATGCAGCTCATCGAGCAGAAGAAGTTCCCCGACAACAAATTCGACCTTTACTTCCTCGCCTACGCCGGCCAGAACTCCGCCTCGGGCTCCAACCACTGGACCGACCGCGAGGGAATCATTGAGCTCACGCACAACTACGGCTCCGAGAACGATCCCAACTACAAAGTCGCCAACGGTAACAAGGAGCCCGGGAAGGGGTTCGGACATACGTGCATCTCGGTCGATAATATCCAGGCGGCGTGTAAGCGCATCAGCGATGCTGGGTATAGGTTTCAGAAGAGGTTGGAGGATGGACGTATGCATCATATTGCCTTTGCGCTCGACCCGGACGACTACTGGGTTGAGATTATCAGCCAGAAGAACGTGGAGCAGACCAAGGACGTAACAGAGACGGACCCGGGTTGCTATCGTATGAACCACACCATGATCCGCGTCAAGGACAAGGACGTCTCGATCAAGTTCTATGAGGACGTCATGGGTATGCAGCTCATGCGCACGAACGAAAACAAGGACGCGGGTTTCACACTGTACTTTATGGCGTACGGACCGCACCCCGGCGAAGCGACAGCGAATGGCATCAACCCCGGTGCCAGCAGAGAAGGCTTCTTAGAGCTGACGTGGAACCATGGGACGGAGAAGCAGGAGGGCAAGGTGTATCATGATGGGAACAGCGAGCCGCAGGGTTTCGGCCACATCTGTGTCAGTGTGGATGATCTGGACAAGGCGTGCGAGAGGTTTGAGCAGAAGGGTGTAAGTTGGAAGAAGAGGTTGACGGATGGGAGGATGAAGAATGTGGCGTTTGTGCTGGGTGAGTTCAGACTTGAAAGATGCGAGTTGTGGTGTTGTACTGACCGTGTGATGCAGATCCTGATGGATATTGGATCGAAGTGATCCAGAACGAGAAATTCAAGGCGCCTCCTGGCAACTACTAGACGCTTTGCATGAAGTTGTCAGGAGTGCCAGTAGCTGCTTTGACAGCTGTGGGAATGGCGAAGGAAGTACAGTGCACAGTAGCATATACAATGCATTATCATCTAGTGTCGGTACTTGATACAGTATCAAAACAAGTTTCTCCACGACCTTGTGCAGAGGGGCCGCAGTGCCATCAACCTGTTGGCCATCTTCTCCAAGTCTCGTTCCGCGTGACACCTGTAGGACGCTTCGCCCAGACCTCTGATCATGCTCGAGAACCACTGATTGTGCCCTTCGCTGCAATGGTTCGACGCTTGCATCCCCCCAGCCCGACACAAAGCCCTAGAATCTGTGATGCCTCTCGGAATGTTACGCGGCACAGCGGCATCATGCCGGCAAACTCGAACACACGGAGTTGAGCTCCAAGAACCACCAAACTCGGCGGAGGCAGTCTTCGGTAAGTATTCCGCCAAGGTCGCTTCGCCGCTTCAAACCCAATCCGCTGCCTTGTCGTCCTTGATGAGCGTCACATGCATCTGCGTATCAACCATTGTATCCTTCCCGAACACATCATTGAAGTGATGCACGCAGGCCTGTCTGGCGTCGTTGTGGCCGGGCTGCGTCGAAATGCCGTCCATCTTCGCGTGTCCGATATCATGGAAAGTTGCATCGGCAACCCAGAGCGGCGGCATCCGGGTGTGGTGAGCGTAGAGATACGACATGGCGATGTCTTCGCAACCAGTCCGCAGGTCGGGATACTTCTCCGGCAGCTTGCGAGCGTCCACGTAGTCCCGGAAGTCCTGCATCAACAGCGTGTCCGCCCACCACAGGTCCATCCAGTCCACGTGGATGAAGGCGGACTTCGTCAGCACCATACTGTACCCTTGCGGGCTCGGAGACATGCGATAGTGGCCATCTGCACTGACACGGCGCCGCACGTATCCTACCATGCGACTCCGAGGATAGCGGTGAGTCTGCCAGGCTTGGAAGCCGTACTCCACGTCGCGCGGGATGATGACCATGTCGTCGTCGAGCGCGAGGACGGCGGCGGTCGTGATGGCTGGCGTGCGGCGGAAGCGCTCATTCTTGGAGTTGCGGGCGCGCCTCTCGAGAACGACCGGCACGGGATACTTGGCGATGGAGCGGTTGAGCGATGCAGGAGCGTCTTCCTCGTTGTTCCAGATGAGGATGATTTTCCTGAGGGAGGGGATCTTGCCCGTGGCGTAGTTGTCTAGGTATTCGGGAAGCGCCTCTGTGCGATGGTAGGTCGGCGACACGATGCTGTTACAATCATTAGCTGGAAAGCATTGATTCCAGAAGCGAAATGAGGACTTGCGTGAATCCATCTTCGTACTGCCGGAGCGGCCCCAGCACGCGTTCAAGATCATCTTCACGTGTACGATTCAGAGGTGTCGATTGCGTGATGGGGCGCGATGTCTGAGTTCTGCTGCCAGGGAGATTGACGGCGTCGTTGATGAAGATGATGTAGATCAAAGCGAGTCCGATGAAACTGGCCGTGGCGTAAGTCCACGCTCGCCGTCCCAACATCGCTGTGGCGGAAGAAAGCAGGGCTGGCAAACGAGTGTATGTGAGCCAGATCTCGGGGATGGATTGACGTGTTGATGCACCAGAAATGCAGAAGGAAGACTGCAGTGGCCGCGAAAGGAGAGAGACGGCTTGAATGGATCAAATCAATTGGTCGAACCTTCTTGCCAGGCTGTTGATCCATCTCGGGTTGTCCAACCGACCTGCCTCTTTCGGCCAAGGCAAGGATCCATCTCCTCGGGCGATATCGCCGCAGCGATTGCTACTCTCATCTTCATCCTTCCTTGAGTGTGACATCCATCAAGTCAGCAGGCAGGCGATCCAGCACAGGATGGCCATGTTGTATGATGATGGCGGGAAGCCGTCAGACGGCCATGTGCACGAAAGGTATCGTGGCACATCCAACGATGCTCATGACATGTCGGTCCTGGGCAAGAAGCAAGTGTTGAGGGTCAGTCCCATCCGAGTCTGAGATCTGGATAGAGTGCTAAGACTTCAAGTAGCGCAACTTCAACTTCTTGACAATGCTCGGCTTTGCCTCCACTTGCATCGCCAGCTGGGAAGGCATCTTGACGTACGAAGGCTCGCCGCAATGGTATTCGGTGGACTGACTATGACAGCTATCTGAGCTTCGTCTTGACAGATGGCGGCACAGCGCTGCTCTTCTGGGGCTTCATCGCTTGCGCCATTGGACAGACTGCCGTCTATGCCTCCCTAGCTGGTAAATCCCATCGAGAGACCCTGTCGAGGAAGAGCATCCTATGCTGACTGCCATGCAGAGATGGCTTCGATGTAGGTGACCTGCGGATGGTTTAATGTACTGACTCCTGACTTTTATTACGAGCTCACCGACCGCTGGCGGACAATACCATGTACGCTCGACTGGAAACTGCATTGGTTCTTGTATACTGACTGATATCTATAGTGGGTGTCAGAATTTGCTCCCCGACGATACCAGAAGTTGCTGAGCTACTTGTCCGGATGGCTCACGGCAATCGGATGGCAGATGTACCTCGCAAGCGTCTGCTTCTTGGTCGGCACGGTATGGAGGGACGCCGCGCTTCTACTCGGACCTTTTAGTAACCGCAACAGATCGTCCAGGGTCTCATTGCTCTGAACACACCGGACTACATCTACGAGAGATGGCATGGCACTCTGCTGAGTATCGCCGTCACTTTCTTCTGCATACCCTTCGTTACCTTTTTCGCCAGCCGATTGCCTTGGGTCGAAGCTGGACTGCTAGTGATCCATATCGTCGGCTTTTTCGCCATAGTAGGAACGCTCTGGGGCACCACAACGCCATCGAATGCCAGAGCGGTGCTGCTACAATTCTACAACGGCGGCAACTGGCCGACCACTGGCCTAAGCTCAATGATAGGCCTCATTGCCCCAATGGCAGTATTGGTGGGCTACGATTGCAGTGTCCACATGAGTGAAGAAACCCAAGACGCATCTTCTACGCTGCCAAAGGCCATTATGGGCTCTGTTCTTCTCAACGTCACCCTGGTCTTCATTATGGTTGTAACCATCTGCTTTTGTCTCGGCAGCCCTGAGGCGGCATTGGGTGGAGTGACGGGGTACCCATTCATTCAGGTAAGTGAGGTTGCAAGAGAAGCATGCAAACATGTTCTGGCTAGTGTTGTTCTACCTTACTCACATACTGCAGATGTTTTACAATGCTACGGGTTCGTACGCCGCAGCCAACACATTGACAGCCATTCCAACCATCATGCTCGCCGGATGCGCCTTCTCAGAAGTGGCAGCTTCGAGTCGGCAGCTTTGGAGTTTTGCTCGCGATAAGGTGGCCTTTCGAGAAGCTGTCGAAGTCATGGCAAGTACTGACTGTGATGTAGGGCGTACCAGGATACAGTTGGCTATCCCTTGTATCACCGCGCTGGAACATCCCACTCCCCGCCGTCATTGTATCACTGGTCATCTCCGCGCTGATCAGTCTCATCAACATCGGCTCTTCAGTGGCTCTGCAAGCCATCACGTCTTTTGGAGCGCTCGCAACGCTCCTGTCGTACTACTTGACCATTGCGACCTTTGTCGGCTTCAGGATGCGCAGCAGCAAGCTCCCAGAACGGAGGTGGTCGCTTGGAAGGTTTGGCATGGTATGTTTGATCAAGATGCCCGCAATTGTCGCCGCGCAGCTAATCGTCTTGACCGGCAAGCTGGTGAACGTCTTTGGTCTTGCGTTTCTCTCGCCTCTTATCTTCTTCATCATGTGGCCTCTCACTCGACCCGTCACTGCCTCGACTATGTAAGTGCCAACGGAAGGAATGTTCATGGGTGTCCGTATGCTAATCCACACAGGAACTGGTCTCCGGTGATGCTCGGGGGTGTTCTCGCGATCGCAATGCTATTTTACGTGTTCAAGGGGCGGCACGAATACACTGGTCCGGTTGTAGATGTGAAGCGGCCTGAGTTGGGGGTGTCACATCCTCAATAGGCCAGTCTTGCACCGCGGTGGTGAGATGACATACGACTTTTTGAGATAGATTCACGCCTACAACCGACCACACGTATTTTGCTTGTTGTTCCAGCACGGCTCACGGACGAGCATACTTGAAAGCGGTCCCTGCAACGGAGCATGAAGGAAGATCTCACGGCGAGCACACTGTGTCGGTTGGTATCATTACAAACATTCACTTGACCATTACAACGCTAATGTCTCTGCGAGAACGTCCTCCTCAGTAGCCTGGAGCATGTTCACAAATTCTAATGCGGATTCAATCATCTGCGCCCTCCACCGTCAACGAACATCCGCACTGACATCTGGATCCACTACGCTTCCTTCTCACTGGCCGGCAACAAAGTCAAAGTGGCCTTGTCTTCCTTCTCAAGTGCGGCGTTGTGACGATCAAGAGCGGCTTGCAAGGCCTCTTCCGTCTCTTTGGATTCACTAGACGAGGCAGCTTCCTGCTCGCTCGTCTGCGGTGCATCATAGGTCTGGGCGTCGCTCGATGGCTCGGCATTATTCGCACTTTCTTGCTTTGGTTCTTCTTGGAAAGTGTCCTTCATGTCTTGCGTCGTGGAAGCCTCATCGGTCGTAGAGGCAGGAGCAGCTCCTTCTTGCGTGGTCTCCTTATCTGTGCTTTGTTCCGGAGTATCTTTCTGTTGCTCGTCGCTCTGCGATCCAATAACCGCTGCTGCTGTACCACCTCCAACGGCTGCACCAGCTGCCGCGCCAACAGCCAGGCCTTGCGATTCATCCGACTTGCTTTCCTCCGGATCAGACGTCTTTGCTGCACCTTCATTCACCTCGTCGTTCGCTGTGTCCTTGTCCGTAGCCTCAGCATCAGCTACCTCCTTCTCGGTGGCTTGCTCACCAATCTCGGTCTTCGACTCCCCCGTCTCGTCGGTGGCAGCATCGGCCTTGACCTCCTCAGATTCGCCGGTAGCTTGCTTCGACTGCTCCAAGGTCTCCTGTCCCATTGGTGCAACCTGTGCGGAATCAATGTTCTCGTCCTGCGCTTCCTTGGGTTCGCCAGAGGGCTCCTTCTCCTTCTGTTGGCTGTCGTCAGCATGCTCGTCACCTTTGACCTCCGATGTGTCATTGATATCGTTGTCGCTACCTGGCTTGACGTCTCCAGAGTCGCTGGCGGCTTGCTCCTGGGAGGCTTCAGCGCTTGCATGTTCCATTGGCGCGATCTGTGCGTCACCAATGTTCTTGTCTTGAGTATCCTCAGACTCGTCAGATGGTTTCGACTCTTGACCTTCGGGGCTGCTGCCCTCGCTGTCCTTCACGGTGTCTTTGCTCGGTTCAGTATCTGTTGATGCGGCCTTCTCGTCCCCGGTCTTGGTCGCCCTGAATTCTTCAGTCGGCTCAGATGTTTTGGGCGCATCTTCTTGGGCGCCAACCAACGTATCTGCTGGCTTCTCTTCGGCCTTGGAAGAATCCTCCTCCAGCGAAGTTTCCTTCTCGGTAGTGTCGGCAGCCTCTGAGCCTTGGCCTTCCGCGTCCTTGTCCACGCCAGTAATACCGGCATCCTCTTGGCCGGGACGTACAGCCTGCGAGTTCTCCATGCTCTCGTCCTGATCTTTCTCTGGCAAGTCTGATCGCTCTTGTTCGCCATCATCCTTGCCGCTCCCAACGCCGCCCTTCATGGCAGTTTCGGCGTTGTCGCTTTCGTTCTGCTGTACATCCCCTCCATCCGCAGTAGAGTCGCCTTCGGCCTCGGGTTCCTCCTTTTCACCCTCCAGACCAGCACCAGGCCTCACGCCTTGAGAAGAATCCATGTTGTCATCTTGTTCTGTCCGCGGCTGATCCGAACGTTGCTGCTCGCCGTCATCCTGGCTGCCTCCTTTACCCTCTGAAGACTTGATAGCGGGTGCCGTGGCGCTCTCACCAACGTCTTGACTTACTGGCTCTCCCGCGGCGCCGGTCTGGCTCAGTTCGGTCGTCTCGGGCTTGCAAGCTTCCTCTGCCTCACCACTTTGGCCACCAGCGACAGTCGCAGGGACCGCTGGTGTCTCCGCTATCTGGTCAGAAGAGTCTTTGTTTGTATCCTCTGCCTGGCTGGGGACACTGCCACTCGTCGTCGCACCGACATCGTCTGTGGGCTGTTCTACAGACTCGTCCTTGCTGACATTGGTCTGTTCGGCGGCTTTGTCCTGTCCATCTACCGTCTGCTGCTCTGCTGGCGTTGGCTGCTCATCACCACTAATAGTAGGTTGCGAATCAACAGCGGAATCTGGCAAGGTGCTCTCCTTCGGCTGCTCAGCGTCTTGATTGCTCATGTCTTGCGTACCAATGGCGCTGAGAGCAGAGTCATCCTTCTGCTCGGACCCTACTTCCGGCCTCTGGGGCTCGAACTGGCTCACGAGATCAGGATTCGTGGGCTGCGACTCAGTCACAGTCTCTTCCTGCTTGCCTGTGCTGTCCTGGGCTGGTTGGTAATTCATGTAGGTTCCAGAGTTCGGCTCGGAATCTTGTGGCTCTGCTGCGACGGGCTGTTGTTGTTCTCCGAACTGTTCAGACAATGGCCGTCCAACATCAGGCTCTGGTAGCTCTCCATTGGTCTCTTTTGGCGGCGAGATGTCTTCCGTTGCGGCAGGGGTACCTTCGACTTGTGGCTGCTGAGAGGGCTCCTCCGCTGGCGCACTCTCGGAGCCAGAGGGGTGTCGAACCTCGTCAATTTTGGCTTTGGCCTTCTTGAGGAGAGATGACATGTTGGGTGGATGGACTGGGGTTTGGGGAAATAGAAGTTCGACAGTTCTTGCGATTGAGATATGTCTCGGATAAATGTTTTGATAATATGTCACGGAATGGAAAGACGTGCTGGCTTGAAGACACCTACCCCGAGGTGGCACAGATGACAGTATAAAAGCACGCGTCCTGACCTGTGCTCTCCCACCTTCTTGCATGTCGAGTCACGTTGGTATCGCGAGCGGGAGCACAGAACGCTTTCGAGAGCCTCGACCAAAGCTAGCATGCCCGCCATCGCGATGAGCACCTTGGACAACCTATCGCTACCGCTGGAGGCGCGCAGAGACAGCGGTGTGAGGAAAATTCGCAGGCAGCGCAGAGTTGGGGATGAGATGACCTGCCACGGGAAGGCAGGTGGTGGTAATGCATACGCTTTTCCGAGCCAATCGAATAGAGTGGTGGTGGCCAGACTGTTCCTTTGGAAGAGGGGTGATGTACAGTGCATCAAGTCGAGCAGGCAGGCGTGGGAGTTTTTGAACGATTCTGACGATGTGGCCGATGACTGCGCCACTAATTTCCCTGCTTGCGAGCACGTCGGCGTGGAGTGCATGACCTCGGGAGAGCATGAGGTGTCATCCGTCGCGGAGAGGCTCGCTTGTGCTTTGCATCGATACATTGACCTGCGAATGCAAAGAGGCAACGTTTGGATAGCCTGGCGGAGGCTTGAGCATTGAACAAGACCTTCGAGACCATGGTTGATCCGATGTCTTCTGTGCTGTACTGCCTACCATCGTCCTACGGACCACGCACCTTCTTCCATACGCACAGGGTATGCATGGAACAACGTTGTACGCCTAGGACTTTTCTTGTGGCTACCCAACACGCTCATCGCAGAACCAGTCTGCCAATGTGGAACTCCCCAGAGCACCACCCATGACAACGACCGTGGTGCTCACTTATCTATCCCTAACAAGCCACCTGTAGCATAGCACATGCAGCTTTGAGCGTTCTGATGCAGGAGAAAACGCAGGTCGCATCTCGTATCTCGCTTTGCCGCCGTCGCTCCTCGTCACTTCCTTCTTTCGCTCACCACTATCATCCCCACTACCATGGAAGCCCCTTGCGAGCTCGAGCGCGAGCAATACACTCACCAAACTAAAGGAACATCGTCCCAGGCTGCCGGTCTCCGCCCTTCAGAGCAGGACAGAAACGATCTACAAGTGCGTGGTGTCAAGCCTGCCTTCAACCGCACCTTTCGAGCGCCAGGCAGCATAGCATATACCGTCAACTCGATTATTTCACCCGAATACTTCATCATATCACTGGCATACCTTCTCTACAATGGAGGCCGGGCCCTGTTGACCTTTGTCTTACTGGCTCCTTTGCCGGGGTTGGTCTGCCTGTACTGGTCACTTGGAGAGATGATGTCCATGTAAGTTGCTGCCCGACCCAGGTGAGCCTGCTGTCCGCTCATGCGGCTCGAGTAGGGCTCCCACAGCCGGCGGTCAGTATCGATTTGTTGCCGAGAATGCACCAAAAAGCGTAGCGAAACAGCTGAGCTATGTGGTCGGCTGGCTCGGAGTACTGGGCTGGCAGTCATTCCTTACGGCGGTATGCTTCGGGACCGGAACCGTCATCCAAGGATTGATTGTGCTGCACAACCCGTCCTAACCTGCGCCTGCATGGCATGGTGTACTGCTCACCGTCATGGTTGTCACCCCTCTCGCTAGCCATCAACGTCCTGCTGTTGCGAAGACTCCCGTATCTCGAGGCCGTGGTGCTCGTCGTCCGCCTCGCCTCGATCATCCTCGCATTTGTCGCTCTTGGTTCGCTCCCCAGAGCAAGCACACACGCGGTAGTCAGCCAGCTGGGCGCGCGAGGGTGGTCGAACCCTGGTATGAACATCCTCTGGGAGCGCCTAATTGCTACCTGGCAATCTCTGGGCTCGACTGCCTGTGGCATCTTAGTAAAACTTGACAGACTGGCCTTGTGCTCGTCCACGCTGATCCTTTTGCAGGCGAGGAGGTTGTGAACGCATCGGAGAAGCTGCCGGTGGCACTATGGCGCTCCGTCGGCATCAGCTGGATCTTCGCCCTCATCACCACTGTTTTACTCGCAGTCTACATACCGGACATTTCTCGTATATCAGACTCTCCCACGGGGTATCCATTCATTGAAGTCTTCCACGAAGCATTCGGTCTCGTGCACGCACCCGGAGCACGTACGCTTACAACGGTGCTTGTGGCCATGTTCCTCGTCACCTCTGTCACAGCAACTGCCAATCAAGTCACTGCGTCCAGCAGGCAGCTATTCGGGTTCGCAAGAGATGGCGGCGTACCTTTCGCATCCGTTGTGACCGCAATAATCTATTTCGACGGAACTCCGGTCCCGGTCTGGTCCATCGCAGCGGTGTGCTTGATCGTGAGCGCATTGGCTTGCATTTATCTGGCGAGTCCTACGGCTTTGAACGCCTTCAATTCCCTCGCCGGGGTAGCTCTGGCAGCTTCCTACATGACCTGCATTGGCGTCAGGCTCTGGTCGCGATTGACAAACTACGAGATGCCTTACGCGAAGCCTACGAAATGGTCTCTGGATCGGACTCCAGGAATGATTGTCAATGTCGTCGCCCTTATTTATGCTACCTTCAACTTCGTCTTCATGTTGTAAGTCGAGCAGTCTCATATGGAGTGGTAGCTGACTTGGGTACAGCTTCCCTCTGGCTCCTGGCTTTGACAAAGACCTCTTCAACTGGGCTATCGTCGTGTTTGGGCTGGTCTTTGTTCTTGCAGCTGGGTTCTATGCGTTCGAAAGGCGGCACCATGAGCCTTCGCGTCATGCGTACAATTGATTAATTTCATCCGTCAACAGCAAACCTGGAGAGTACGGGGGTGCAGCGGGCTCGACAGCCGCATCAGAAGTCGCTGCAGCCGGGCCACTGTCTGGGTCTCAATTTTTCTACGCAGTGCAGACACGGCGCCAAACAGAGCGGTTGTGGTGCTCCAAAATCGACCCAGTCTTTGAAATCCTGGGGGAGGCGGTGGGGTTGTGTCTGTGGGCTGCGTGCGCACGTATCAAACGGCCGAGGCACGACTTCCTCTTCCAATCCCACAACTAATCAACAGTTGACACAATCGGACGTGCGCATACTCCATGAACATGTTCACGACGGCAATATGTTGGGGCCGTTTCCCAGCTTCGATAAATTGCAACGGCCAGTTGAGGAGTCTACATCTGAGCTGCTACACCATTGCATCTCTTCTGATCCGACAAGCTCACCTGCACGTCCTTCTTGCTCACGATGCCCATCGAATCTCCCTGGCCGCCTGTGTCCGTCCCCGAAGTTGACGTATGGTCGTTCTTCCTCGAGCATCCCAACCGCCAGTATCCAGATGATCACGGTGCGTCAGAATCTATTAGGAAATGATACACCCCAGCCTGACAGACATGTAGTACTATACATCGACGTGGCTGCAGCACAAACACTTACATATCGACAACTTCGCTCTTCCGCCGAACAATGGGGAAGCGGACTGCAGGAGCAGTGGGGATGGCAGAAGGGCGATACTCTGGCCACGATGACACCGAACACTTTCGAATGTGTGCCTGTCACCTTCGGCACTTTACTGGTAGGAGGCGTCGTTAGCCCTTGCAACTTCCAGTACACGGTAGACGAGCTGGTGTCTCACTTGAAGTCATCGGGTGCGAAAGGGTTAATCACCAACGTTGCCTGTGTCGATGTGGCCCTCGAAGCAGCATCGCAAATCGGCTTCCCACTGGATCGAATTCTGCTGGTAGGGGGTACGGATCCCAAGAATACCACAGCATACTACTCGAGCCTCCAAGGGAGTATCACGGCGAGTCCGAAGAAGGTCACTATCGGTCCAAAAGAGGACCTCGCTTTTCTAGTCTACTCCTCAGGAACAACAGGCTTGCCAAAAGGCGTCATGCTGACACACTTTAACGTGGTCGCAAACCTGGTCCAGTACACGCAGGTCAGATTGCCACGCCATTGGAAGACGGATAGAAGTGTAGGCTTCTTACCGATGTACCATATCTACGGTGTGTGCTTTGATATCCCACTTCAACGCAAATCGCTCATTCATCTCCACCTACAGGTATCGCTGTCCTCATGCTCTACCCGCTTCATGACGGCACAACAACCTACATTATGACCTCCTTCGACCTCCCGACCTTCTGCCGCACTGTCCAAGACTCCAACATCACATTCGCATACATCGTGCCACCTGTCGCCCTCGCTCTGCGAAGAGTCCCATCGTCGATCGATTCGACCTCTCCTCTCTGCGTGAGATGCATTCTTCTGCCGCCCCTGCGCCGAAGGAAATCATACAGGCACTATACCAGCGCCTGAAGACTCCACTTCGCCAGGGTTATGGAATGTCCGAGGCTGCGCCAGGGGTGGCCGGCCAGCGCACTGAAGATTGGAACAAGCCGATTGGTTGTAGTGGGCACTTGTGGCCGAGTATTTCTGCCAAACTTGTCGTCGATGGGAAGGAAGTCAAGAATGGCGAAGAGGGAGAAGTATGCCTCAAGGGACCTAACGTCTTCAACGGCTACTACAACAATCCTGCCGCGACTGCTGCGAGCTTCGATGCGGACGGCTGGTATCGTACGGGTGATATTGGCTTTGTTGATGAAGCTGGGAACATCAGCATCACCGATCGCGTCAAGGAGCTCATCAAGTACAATGGGTTCCAAGTCGCCCCAGCGCAGCTCGAAGGTCTGCTTTTAGGGCATCCGGCGGTCACAGATGTAGCCGTCGTCGGTGTGTTCAGCGATGCGCGTGCGACCGAGCTACCCAGGGCATATGTCGTCGTTGCTGCTGGGTACAGGGGGGATGACAAGCTGGAAGAAGCGCTGCACCAGTGGTTCAATGAGCTTGTGAGCCCGCACAAGAGGCTTAGGGGTGGCATTCGGTTTGTCGAGGCGGTGCCGAAGAGTAACGCAGGGAAGATTCTGAGGAGGGTGTTGATTGAGCAGGCGAGGAAAGAGGAGATGGGGGCGGGCGTAAAGGCGAGGTTGTAGACCTCAGCTGTCGACTTTGGTGTGCTCAAGTTCAATTTCACGAATCTTCAGTCTTGTCGTAGTCTATTGGCAGATATCCTCATCCATATTCTCAACAAAATTAGCGAAGAGGAGCGAAACAATTACAGAAGACGTTCAATCTACAGCTTCGTAAACAGTCCTTCCTTCATCGCCCTGACATCCAACTCCTGCGTCCATGTACTCCGCGGCTGTGTATGCAAAAACCAATACGTATGCGCCAGCTCCCTGGGCTGGACGAGATAGGCATCGACCTCCGCCACCTTTTCGCTCTCTCCATTGCGTTCCCACTGTCTCTTCACCACGCCGCCAATCAGCTTGCCATCCACCGGCCCATCGATGATAATGTTGACTGCATGGATGCCCTTGGCCTGGTACTCCCGCGTGATGACCTGGCACAAACTGCGCAATCCGAATTTTCCAGGAGAGAACGAACTGAGACCGGGCATCCCACGCAGGGCACCGGTTGCGCTGGTGAACAAGATGGTGCCTTTTCCAGCGGCCAACATATCTGGTATGACGAGTTTACTACACCAAAACGCCCCGAAAAGGTTGATCTTTGTGAAGTTCTCAAACTCCTCGCTCGTGGTGTCAATCAGCGCTTTTCCATTGACGCGACGCGCACCGGCATTGTACACGAGCACGTTGACGGGACCGAGCTCGGATCTGATGCGTTTGAATGCTGAGATTACAGAGTCTTCGATGCGAAGGTCGGTGAAGTAGATATGTGCTGTTCCGGCGCCGACATCAGTGTTGATGGTCTGCGCCATGTCCCGCAGTTTGTCTTCAGTGCGGGCGAGGAGGGCGACGACGAAGTGCTCGGTCGCAAAGCGGTGGGCAACGGCTTCGCCAATCCCTGGGCCTGCGCCCACAACCGCGATGACGGGCTTGTTGGATGGATTTTGTGACATTGTTGATGGACTTGGGTGACGAGACAGGTTGTTGGGGGTGTGACTTGTTGGTGTCGAAGATGAGGTATCTGTGGAAAATGATGCCTACGTATGTTTCGGCGATGTGGTACAACGCCTCCTTTGGCCGCACACAATAACCTAGGTTTTTTGTATTATTAGTGATCAGTCACGGATATAGGTGGGCCAATGTTCCTGGGAGAGGATTAGGATTGGAAGACCTGAGGGTTTGTGTTCCAAGAAAGATGAGACCACTCTTCACTTGGATGTCGACCTCGGTTGCTGAAAGTTCTTCGAACCAAGCGACATAATCAGCTACAGTTGGAGGCAACGTAAGTCCTAACCGCTTAAGTCAGACTCATCATCGGAAGAGTCTCTTACAAGCTATTTTGATGGCGGCTAACGGTGTGATGAGACCTATCCCGATCGAACACATCTCGAGGCCGCATACAGAGATGCGCTGCAAGCTTCCACACGCCTCTTAGAGGATGTACATCGAGTCCAGACTCATGTCGCCCTCCTTGCCGTTCGTGGTTGCTCCCTCAGCAATGAGCTTTGCCTTCTTCACATTCCTCCTGCGGAGCAGATACCAGCACGCAGCGTACAGGAAGCCAGCGACCACTGTCAAGCCCGCGGAGACTGCATTGCCTTGGACGTAGCGCGGCCCTTGCTGGCTGGGGTACAGCTGCGAGGAGACGACGTTCGAGATGTTGGCAAAAGAGTATGCCAGCGGCATTCCTATGGCCCGCTTGTCGTCTGGCGCGAGATTGCTGGTGATCCACGCCACAGCAAGCGTTGAGATTGGATACAGTCCTGTCCCGGCGTTAAACCACATCACCAGCGAAGTCCAGGTGCAGAATTGACTTACCAAGGACCAAAACATACATCCCGGCGTAGCCGGCATTGGGATTCTTCGAGCCGACACAGATGAGGTATCCGACCGCGACGGGAACACAACAGCCGACGATGAACGCTCCACGCTTCTTGAGCCTGTCGGAAAAGTAGCATTGAGTGATCAAAGACACGGCGCCCAAGATGTACACCGGGATCGTCTGTCGGGTAGTGTCAGCGGTGTCCCGAATACTGCGGGCGGGATGACTTACCATGTAGTTCACCTTCAGCGCTTCGAAGCCGAGCCCCAGAATGATGGTCGGCAAGAACACACCGAAACCGTTGATGGCCACGGAAGAAGTGAAGAACGCCAGACCCAGCATATACACGTAAGGGTCCTTCAAGGTAAGCCTGATCCACTTGCGATCAAACTTTTGCTGCCCTCTGTGCAAGAAGTCGCGCCCCTTTTTCAGCTTCATTGTCTCCTTCTCTTCAGCCGTCAGGAACCAAGCGTTCTCGGGAGCCTTGGGTAGGAACATCCATCCGATGCCACCGATGAAGATGGTAACGCAGAACTCTACGATGAAGAGCCACCTGCGAAAGGAAGAGCAAATGGATAAGCAAGTGTCTCAGGCTTTGTAGCGGTTTGTTCAATGGTCTCTTACCTCCAAGCAGCCAGACCAAGCCTGTCGCCCATCGACTGCACAGCAAAAGCAAAAAGCCCTCCGAAAGCTCCGGAGATGCATTGTGCCAGGTTGGTACTCATCACACGCTTTCCAACCTCCGCTCGTGGGTAGATGGTGGAGAAGAGGAAAGCGAAACCTTGTGCAAGACCGGCTTCTGCGGTGTTGAGTAGCATGCGGACAGCAATGGCTTGGCCGTACGTATTGATGAAAGCAGTCCCGATGGTGCAAGCACTCCATGCGAGAAACGCAGTACCAAGTGCTGCTCGGGCACCAAATCGTCGGACCGCCAGCACCCAGGGGAGTTCGAAGAGGATGGTGCATACGCTCGACAGCGTGTTGATGGTGCCGAATTGATTGCCATGCAAGTTGAGGTCTTCGTCGAGACCAAAGACTCTGGCGTTTCCCAACTGTCGGATGAGGGTCAGATTGCGTTCTTCTCTCCATACAAGGATTTTGCTTACGTTGTTTCGATCCAGACTGGCGAGCACAATGAAGATGACTGACACTGGGAAGACGTAGATGTCGAACTTCCTCAGAGCAGCTCTCTCCTTCTCTGGATCGACGTAGATGTCGCTGACCATCTCTCCCGCAGCAAGATCAACTCCTGCAGCAAGGTCGATGACTGGTGTCTTCGCATCATGGTCGACGGAAGCAGACTTGTTCTCCATCTTCACTCGTTGTGCTTGGAACGAGGATTGTGTGGCGGTGGATGAATAGAGTTGATCGTTATTTCGAGACTACTCCCAGATAATCTATTCATGAGCTGTCCACGTCGTGTTATATGCACTTTTCGAATCCACCAAATCTCGTCGAGACGTCTACCGTGCTCGTCCATCACTGCTGAATCGTGGTTCACGATAGCAACATCTTGCGATAAGGTTGCCGACTTGCTTGCTCCGTTCGGACAAAGCCGGGCTTGCCTGTGCAAGTGTACCTATATCCATACAGTCTGGACGTGGTAGATTGCGGTGAACAAGTCCCGAAGCGATAAGGGTGGTCTTTTACACATACGATCACGTGCGCACCGAGGACAGTCCTTTGACGATTCTTGAACTGCCGCTCATTGGACGGATGTCGTTTTCGGCTTTCTCCGATCATCGTCGGGGAGATAAGTCCACTGTGCTTTTGAAACTCCTACATCCACCTCCGAAACCATCAACGGCATGTTGCGAATTGCCTGCTTCCTCGAGCCAGCGGAGCCTTGTGTGTCTCGACACAACATCCCCTGCTGCTCACCGGGAGGACGCCGATGAACTCGCCGTTGCGAACAGGCCCGAGGCTGGCAAAGGGCGTGAGTGCCTGTCAAAGGTCAGTTGGAGCACCCAGTCTGTAGCTGGGCTGAATGTGGCTGAACATATCTCAACAAGGTGTCGCCGGAGGAAGCAGAAAGTAAGGGTTTCGCCGGCCGCCCCCTGTTTGGGGCCTACCCAACAGACGATGGGCTAATGATGAGCTGCAGTGTGACATGAAGCAGCCCAAGTGCTCCAACTGCGACGGTGCTGGCGTTCAATGCCTGACCTTCCATGCTTCCAAGCAGGCTGAGGTCGGTGTTTACTGCCCAAGCATCGCATGTAGGACCTGCTAAGATGCGGTCAGGTCCCTCGTAACTACGTCTCTGACCTCGAGAAGCAAGTTGAAGCCTTGACCCAGCAGGTACGTCGTCTTGAGAGGCAAAGCAGACCTACACCGCTCAACGGTGAGGCCTCGAATTCACCAGCGTTGTCCCATTCCAGCACTCGCTTGTCTGGCATTTCGCCGCTTCTCCCTGCTCCTTCGGCCTCAGATGGTAGCTCAGGTCAAGTCCGGGATCTCGTGAAGAGTGTCAAGGATGTCGTTGTTGAGCCTTCGAGACAGCCGCGATTCGTGGGGCAGAGCAGCGGTATCACTCTTGCGAAGATGGTTATGGCTGCGGTTCGTGTGGATGCCACGACTCCTTCGTCAGCGAACGAACGACATCAGGACAACGCTCCTGCTTCCATATCAGCGATCGAGCGGCAGGCTTCGCTGCCACCACGACATGCCGCAGATCATCTTGTCGATGTGTATTTCCAATACCGCACACCACATCTTCCGATCCTCGAGCGAGCACCGGTCAAAGAAGCGCTTGGGAACGCCTACCAAGCGGCCAGCAGTACTCGGACCTTGGACCATGCTGTGAAGAAAGATGTGTTCACGACGTATATGGTACTGGCTATAGCGCTTTTCGACGTCCCTGTCCCTTCTGGTGGCCGACCCAGCCAGAGCGAGGGGTGCTTTCAGTCCGCTGTAGGTCTGGCTGAGCATGTGATTTCCTACTCTCCTAGTGATTTGGAGACGCTCCGTGCAGTGCTTTTGCTGGCACAATATGTCGCATTGTGCCCTTCTCGGGGAAGCTTCTGGCATTTGACAGGCTTCGCTTTGCGATTATGCATCGACGTAGGCCTACATTGGGAGACCGAAGAGCAATCAATGCAGACGGACGCGGCTGTACTCCACGAGCGGCGGTCACTCTGGTACTGTACCTACCAATTTGACCGCATGCTATGCATCTTGCTTGGCCGCCCGTTTGGAATCCTAGACGAGAGCACCCGTGTGCCGCTGCCAGGCCCGTACACAGCGTGTCTCAGTCATGATGCGCATGATGCCCACTGCTACGAATCTTACAATTCGCTTTTCAAGATGTCCAAGCTGGAGTCTGAGATCAAGCACGTGTTGCACAACCAGACCTGGGAACCAAAGCTGGCCTACCCGCGGGTGGACTACTCAGCATGGCTGGAAGACATCCAACCACGCCTGCAACACTGGTACGAAACCATCCCAGAGCCCCAAAAAGCGCATCCATCTACCATATTTGCCCACCGTGCCTACTGGGATGCAGTGTATAGCAATGCAATACTACTGCTCCATCGGCCGCATTCAATAGCTCAGCACCCATCGACGGAGTCTCTCTTCATGACTTTTGATGCCTCTACTAAGCTGATCACTAGCATCAAATCTCTCCAGCGGGAGGGCAAGATCGACATCCATTGGAAGGCAGTTCACGAGCTTTTCATGGCTGGATTGGGGATCGTATACGTTTTGTGGCTGTCAGAGGAACTCCGGAGACAGAGAACCGCCAGCAGCAGCATTTCGACTCTCAACTCCTGCGCATCTACCCTCTCGGCGCTGTCGGAAAGCTTTGCGGGCGCTGCAGGCTGTCGCGATGCATTCGAGACACTCTCCGCGGCGACAATCGATTGGCTGCTCACCCATGACGCCGAGCAGGAAAGACAAACCCGGTTGGCGCTCGAGAGGCAAGTCGAAGATCTATTGCAACAGCTGCGGCCACCTCGTGAAGGAATGGCAATGCCTACTGCTGAAGACGATGCAAGTTACATGTCAAACATGCTATCCATGGACAACTTTGCCTTTAGCGAGATGCTCAGCTCTACTGCACAGTGGCCCAGCTTTGAGAACATGGAATACGTTGACATGAATCACCACTCTGTGAATGAGATGGGATTTGGTACGGACTGGTGGCAGTGAGGACTGTGGCGTTTGCTATCTGACTGCAGATTGTCCCACTCATTCTGTGACCGGAGAGATCACCCCACTCAGCCATCGCAAGGCAGCGTTTTGTGCATCACCGTCTCATACGGCAAAGGCGAGTCGACCAGGCGAGCATCGGCTAAGCCCCTCTGCCATCTCTCGTACCCGCCACGTGGCACCGTCGTGGACGTCCACATCCCGTTCTTCCGGAAGCTGTTCGTCACACCAACAGCGACATCGACCGGTACATTTGGGAACAGTTCGGCAAGCTCGTCTCGGAACGATTCAGCATTATGCGCAAGCACCCATTCGATGCCCTTTTCGACCGCGAGGCAGAAGCGTCTCTTCGCATCCAGGAATTCCGGCGTGATCGTCTTTGTCTCCCGGTAATACACGCTCCACGGAATGTCGCCTTGAGCAACCATCTCCATGCCGATGACCACATCAGGATTGGCAGCTGTCATCGCCAGAGCGGACAACAAGTCAGTGCAAAAGTAGTCACCACATCCGCCAAGAAAAAGTTCTCCCAGCATTTTGCCTTCCAGGTCTTGGATGTAGTCCACAGATCGTTCATCAATCTTGTTCTCTCGCAGCAGCATCTTGAAGAACAAACCGACGCTCGCTCCACCTCCAGACTTCATCAGGACCGTCTTTCCCGCGACATCGGACAGCTTGAATGGCTTACGCTGGCGGCGTCTGAGAAGTGCGAGCGGACAGCGGTTTGCGATCTGCGCAAAGACGGTGTATTCCTGCACACGGTCGCGGTACATCGAAGGAACCCAGATGCCGCCCAGGGCCATGTCGGCTGAACCTCTAGCAAGGTTGTCCAATACCAGGTCCCACGGCTTCGGAATGTTGACTGTCACGTCCAATCCTTGCTCGCGGAAGAAGCCATGTCGGAGAGCGATGTATTCGGGGAGATAGTTGATGTTGTAGCCGGTGGCCGTGAGGTGGAATGGTTGGAGCGGGCTCAGCGACATGTTGAAATTGCGGGAGATGGAGCTGATGTGGTTTTCGAGGTTGAATAAAGAGCATGCACTTTAGAGAATTTGTGGTGAACCATGATACAGGTTTATATGATTTGCGACCGGACAACTACGCGGGCATGATGTTTCGGGTGCCGAAGGGTAGTAGAGAGATAGACGTAGGTGTACCTCCGTCGGCTTTCTCCGACTCGCGACCGACGCACGTTACGACCTTAAATGCTCGCGACGAACGTACCTTGCGACCGACGTACCTTGCGACTATAGTAGACAAAAGCTACATTTTAAGATACTAACAATAGTAGTATATTATATATTAGCTATACCTACTAGCTAAAAGCAAATAGAGATTTTTATTAGGGTTAGGGTTAGGGGGTTCCATTGCTTGTTTACGTACTAGCTAATATATACTTGAAAGTTACCTGGATGCGCCCGATAGCCCAACGAAGGGTCTAAGATAAGCCTACTAAATATAGGATCTTACCGTCTAACTCCCGGCCTATACTCTATACGGCGATAACCGAATACTTCCCTAGATATATAGCCCTTAGTGTAATCTTAAATAGGTACCCTATCCTATAGCTAGAAAGGACGGGCTATACTAGGTTAGGTGCTACTCTAGTAGAGCCTAGATAAGCCCTACTATCGTAGCCTAGAGGTAGCTAGAGGGTATATTAATCCTCCGGTTACTACTAGAGACTCTATATCCGTAGTCTTAACCCGTTATCTTACGTTACGGGAAGAGTTTAGTCCTATCTTATCTACCGATATTAGTAGTCGGTATCCTCTATATACCCGGTCGCTCTTAGCCTTTACTACCCTTATAACGGCGGTTTAGTATATTCCGGTATAGTTAGTAGGTCTATTAACC